>NC_079453.1:13989462-14289462 GCF_903798145.1 Danio aesculapii
CTCCACATGCTTTTGGCCTGCATGCTGCCTGACTGCTGCCAAGGCTAATAGTGCTGATGCACAGAGTCTGACCTGATGTTTTACAGCATCAGCGCACAATCAGCACTGCTCCTCCTCTACACATTCTGACCACCAACCACAGTCATTCCATGTTTATTTAAGAAATATGCTGGAATATGTAGTTTTGGCCTTTTGATTTTGTCGTTGTTAAGCTGTAGTGTCATGTCGTACACTGAAATCTTAAAGGGATAATTCACCCAAACATGAGAGATTATTTACTCGCCCTCATGATTTCTCATCTTTGACTGTGACTGAGACATGCATGTTGGAGCTTTATAGTCCCTGTTCAGTACTTGATTGTTAAAGTATGTTGTTGGTCACTGCAGAGTGGGCTTTCTGTCCAGATTCTTTCAAAAATTGAGACATTGCATGTTGAGATACGGGTCCTTACCCGGTTCAGTGCTGAATGTGTGAGCAATTCCAATTGTGGTGCTGGAGAAATTCTTAGCATTATGCTCTCCCCTTGTGCATTTGTCCTTAGTGGATGATCAGTCATTTTAGGGGACTTGGATTTAGTGTCAAGATGCAATATTCTTTAAATCATCTTTCCAAATTTTTTGAGCTATGGCAGACATGGTCACATCATAGAAACTGATGGTTTCAGATAAACGGTCAAACCAGACTTAAATTGATTTGTAATTTGTTTTGGTGTTTTAAAACGACTTCAATGTGAGTCTGTCCAGGAGCCTGCACCACAAATATGAATTAGCTAACTAGCCAGTTAAGTTTCAGTTTAGTTTGCATCAATCTTTGGTTTTAGGTAGTCTCAGCCTCTGGCGTTGTGCCCAGCACAACCCAGAAAGCTGTGGCTAAACATCTGATGCATATTGCACACTTCTGGAAACACTTCCTCTTTAAGTATTTAGCATTTCTAGGTAGTGCGTGTGCAGCAATTTAATTTAGGTTGCCAAAAGTATTGTGTACCAATCAGTACTAAAATAAAAAAAAATGGTTATTTCCTGCTAACATTGCTGTGGTGGACCTGTATCTGTGTTTGCACTTAGAGCGGTGAATTGACCACCTTCACAGCAAATCAGTCATTTCTGCATGTCAACACAATGGCCAATCAGCAGTATTTAAGAACGTGCTCAAATGATAGTGGTTTTAAAAATTTCAGTACTAATTGAGACCGAACTTGATGTTTTTGACAACACTAATCTTAATCAGCCCACCTGAAAACAAGTCTGAGTGGATATAAAAGCTGCAATGTTCATATTGATAACAGTGCTCATTAATAAACAGAGACACTAGCTATGTTTTCATCCACCTATTTTTATGCGCATTTTGGATATGTGCATAAAAATACAGTTGATTGAAACGCCATGATGTGCATAAAACGGATGCTCGTAACTGAGTAGGATAAACTTTTCATTCGATAAGAAAAGATGCGCATAAACTACAATGGAAACACTTTCACCGAACAAATTCCAAAAATGTGTGTGAATGGACAAACCAGCAGACTGAGCACACTGTAAACCATCTGAAATGTTGTTTTAGTCATTCTAAAATGCCTTAACCATTTCACCATTAGTGTTGTTATATAATTAATTACCTACAGAATCAAGAGTGTCTGCTCCACATCTCATGCCTTCAAATGCCACCATTGCATGTCGGCATTTGTTTTCTGAGGTGCAAGTCATTTATTAAATAAAGAACAGATTTACGCAGCTTCTCTTACCACACTTCATCAGGAAGTGATGGTTTTGTTCTCTTCATTCTGCCATCTGAGTTTTCGTGATCCTTTTTCAAAATGCTTCACCAAAATAATGAATGAATCTCAAAACAAAGTTTACATACTGTATACGACCTCCTGGTTTCCCTAGGTCCCTAGGTTAGATGACATGAAGGCAGCTTGACTTTAATCACTTTACGTTCCAGTGGTATTATAGAGTAGCTAAGCTGCCTTCATGGTTTCTAAAACACAGAATAGAATTGGTGCAAACTAAACTGAAACTGAACTCACTAGCCAGCTGCACTTACTTCATGGTACAGGCCCCATGCTTTAAGAGGAGCTTGAACTTAATGTACATTAGATTGCCAAATGTTTCAATGATATGAGGGTGAGTAAATAATTGTAGAATTAGTTTTTTTTTTCTACCCTTTAAGCTGGTATTTTGTGTATTTTGTTCTGAATTCTCATGATTTTGCTGATGGTAATTGTCATTGTTCTCTCTTAGCAGAATTGATTTGAACATTTGAGTATGACTAGACTAGTCATATGCAGCTCCTAAAGCAGAACAAATGAAGATTCATCTGCATGGGTCATCAGTGATGCTGATACCTGATTGGCTGTTGCTTACTGCTCAGCTCTTTAAGTTTTTAACCACCTAAAATTCTTGTGCTTCCACTATTTCTAACTCTTATGTACTTCCTTTTTTTTTGTCTGCCACAACTATTCCCTTATTCCTCATTTTTCCATATCCAACATAACCCTCCATCCATTGTTCTCTGACTCTCCCTATCTTCCTCCACAGTGCACACAGGGCACCAAAGGTCTCCTGGAAACAGCCTCTCGATCTCCTCTCCTCACAAGCTCGTGTCCGCAGGCCAAACCTCAAGCCACGCCGGCCATGCTGGAGCCTCTTCCGGAGATCGTCCCGTCACCTGCCCTAGAGCAACCCAAGACCTCTACAGGACGCCAAGCAACCAGCACCCCTCACAAACATCACTCTCACCACAGATCTAAAGGAAAACAAGCTGCTCATCACACTCACAAGACCACCAACTCCTCTCCAAGACCCCATCACAGCCACAGTTCACGACGGAAAGACTCCAAGAGCAGAGACCCAAAATTTACTTCTCTGCGCTGAGGAAGACCTTTAGGTGTTGATTGATTCTATGGATTATTTCAGTTTGTCCTTGATTGATCAGCTTCAACTGCGACACTTAGACAAGTCTGAAGTTTCCACAAAGACTTCCATGTTTAGCAAACGATGCCGGTTTTACAGTTCTGTAGAGGAAAATGGTCAACTCCGCAATCTGTAAAAGTAAAAACTTCTGTTAAAAGATGATCAGAAATGCTTTGTAAATCATGTGCAAAGCATTTCCAAAGACGAGCACAAAATGTGAACTGCAGAGCAACTGCCTTTAAACATTGTCAATCGAGACGCTGAGTTCCAAATGAGCTTCATCAGAACAGCAATAATGGAACAAGAACACTGTCGTCCTCTATTGACATGAACTCTGGGATTCACTTCTCCGGCCTCATTTAGGTCTCTTCGAGGATGGTTTGGTTAAGCTTCAGTAAGCCAGAACTGTCTTCTTTATGCAAAAAATACAAGAGCATGCCTGGAGAATATAGCTCCCAATCAATCTTCATCCCTCATGTCGAACGAGAAATCTTACCCACAATTCTCTTTCCTTCGAAAGGACTGCAGCATGATTTTTTTTTTTTTGTAAAATATTGTGTTTAAAACATGGTATTCAGTGTGCACAAGTACCTGCTAATGTGGATGAGATGATGCCCTCAAGTCCCCTGATCTAGTTGAAAAGTAACATGAGTGTTTCTTTCTAAACCTCGTCACAAGTTCTGCTGTTCTTCACGTTGCATTCCTGACCCACTGTTTAGCAGTAATTAGTCTTAATGCACTAACTCTCAAAGCAGCAATACTGTAATGTTTTAGTTTTTCATGGTTCGACTCGTGTGCTGCTGTGTGTGTGTGTGTGTGTGTGTGTGTGTGTGTGTGTGTGTGTGTGGACAACTTTTTTGTATGTGTGTGTTTGTATGGGATTGGGAATGTGGGTGTTGTATTGTTATCCAGGTTTTGACTTAATATGCAAACTGAATGTTATTTATGAATGCTGAAATTGATTCTCTGTTTCTCAAGACCTCTGCAACATTTGCACAAATAAATACAAAGAACTAACAGGCCAGGCTGGAGTTTGTGGTACATTTTGCCGCCTTACAAACGCCAGACTTGGAGTTCACATGTGTGTGTATGTATAATAAAAGGTTTGCACAGCACGTTATTTTCATCTTTGTTAATGCCAGGGTATGTGTGAAGCCTGTTTTTTTATTGCCATGTGAGAGGAAATATCACTTGCCAATTCTGGTATTTAGGATCTTTGTATTAAACATACTAGGTCTGTGATTGGAATGGAATCTACGCACGATCAATTCTGGTGAAGTACACAACATACTTCTAAAAAGGATGATATTTGCAGGGGGGAAAAGTATACTAAAAAGGGCTTAAAGTGATAATTAACCCAAAAATGTAAATTTACTCCTTTTCTCACCCTTAAAGAGCACCACTTTTAGCCCTTTTACAAGATGTCAAAGCCTGTGGTGTCTCCAGAATGTGTCTGTAAAGTTTCAGCTCGAGATACCCATCAGATCATTTATTATAGCCTCCAGAATTTGCCCATTTTGGTGTCTGAGGCCGTTGGAGCTGTTTTTGTAGCCTGTGGCTTTAAATACAAACGAGCTGGTTCTCCCCGCTCACCTTTCCCACATGCATGTCTGCTTCTCATCATGGGTTATGTCAGATAAACAACACAGAGACACTCAGATGAAGCTGAAATACAGCTCATTAGTCAAAAATACCAAACAAGTTTATTTAATGTATGGAGTTTATTCAAGCCTTTCTAAAATGAGTCGTACACAAATGCCGTTTGCAGTGCACACACACGCGTGTTTACTGACACCATGCGGCTGTGGAGATTATAGCTTTTAAGAATTACTGTCTTTATTACAGATGTGCTCTGTTTTTAAATTGTTTTAAACTTATAAAAATTACAGCGTTGGAATGAATATTTTAATCTAATTTTATTAGCAAAAAATGTGTTCTGTGGACATGCGTATACATGTTATTATAAAAACATAGCACCTGTCATTCAATTCGGTGGGTGGGTAAAACCGAACCCCTACATCACATTGCTGTGGACCTCAAAAGGACTGGGATTTGGGTCCTTTTTTACATTTAGACATTTAAACAAAAAGAGACTTGTTGGGTTTATATCACTCCAATTTGACAGTGGACACGCTATACCTATGCAGAATTATGTCAAAACAGTTTACAAAAGCTGATTTTCATCATAGGTGCCCTTTAAATGAATCTAAACCTTTAAGTTTTTTTTTTCTGTTGGACACAAAATATTGTATTTTGAAAAATGGTAGCCACTGGTTTCCTCAGTAGAAATACTAATAATAATAGGCTGTGGATGCAAATGGCGGTTTCCAAGATTCTTTGAAATATTTTGTGTTTATCAGAAGCTCATTAAACTCAAACAGATTTAGAACAAGTGCATGGAGAGTAAATGATAATTATCATTTTTGGCAGAACTATCAATTTAAGTTGAACTTTAAAGGTTCCGCTTAGTGCATTAACAATTGTTACTCGTACTCGTGTGTAGTTTTAAAGTGTGTAAAGTTTTAAAGATCAAAGTGTGCAACAATTGTTATTGTTCTAAAACTGCATTCGCTGTCAATTACTGTAATTTTCAGGTGACAGCTTGATGCTTTTCTCTGAGCTGCTAGTTCAATGCTGTAGCCAGTGTGGATCCATGTGGTCCTACGTAAAATATGAATATCACATGCAAAATGAATAGGGTTAACGTGGGCAGACTGGGCACCAAAACTAATACTCTGATT
Organism: Danio aesculapii; assembly: GCF_903798145.1. NCBI lineage: Eukaryota > Metazoa > Chordata > Actinopteri > Cypriniformes > Danionidae > Danio > Danio aesculapii. The sequence goes on from NC_079453.1 coordinate 13,995,113, forward strand.
GGCTAATGTGTTTACAAATCGACACAAACGTGTGTGGTAAGTTTCTATTCTCAATGAAGAAATAAAATAAAACATACATATTTGTAATTGATGTTTTCCATTCATTTTCAGATCCACTTTAATCTTATCCGTCAAAAGAGCTAAACTTTTTTTTTAATTTTAAAAATAATTTGTAAAGCTCAAAGAACAATTTTGTTCACAAAGAAGAAAAAAAGAAGTAGAAGAAAAAACACCTTTTCGCCAGTGCTTTCTATTCTGGCAGACATGTTGAGAATTACTGGCACAACATGCAATCGTCAGATTGACCATAGTAAACGGGCAGACGGCATGGGTGAACAGTCATTTTTAGTTTTCTTGGTGCACAAAAGTGTCCTTGGAGCTTCATATAATCACAGACAATTGAAGGACTTGTTTGACAGTGTTTTTAATTTCTTTTCTGGACTAATGTCTTGTAACCATTGCTGTCTGGAAGATGAAATACCTTAATTTGTGTTCTGACGATGAATGAAAGTCTCAGGGAATTGGAACGACGTAGGCTAGGTGAGTTATTATTAATTATTAACAGTGTTGGTTGATTGATTACACGTAGGATACTTGCAAAATAAAAAAATAAGCAACCTCTGTAAAAGTGAAATTAAATGCAAAAGAAGACATTTTAAAGAATATTTTTAACCAACAACCATTGACTAAGTTAGTGGAAATGGCAGTACTTTCCAACATTCTTCAAAATATCATCTTTTAGGTTAGGTTGGGAACCACTTGAGGGTGAGTAAAAATGAGTAAATAATGAATAATTATCCTTTAAAATAGATAATGGGGCCATTTAAATGGAAATCCAGTAAACAATTATGTAAAAAGCATCCATAACGACTTTGGCACATCTTATTATACAAGTATTAGCCTATGCAAGTTTCACAAATTTATTTTAACTGACCACATTACCCCGACAATTGTAAATGTATATATCGTAAAAATACATTTCACTCATACAAATTATATGTATACATTATCTGGATGCAGACTTGGATTTGGTGTAGTTATTTAAATGTGCTTTCTTAGTAGGTAATTTCCTCGTCTTTTTATTATTATTTTTACGCCACTGTCGTTCATGACCACAAGATGACGCTGGCGTCTATCAAATCATGCAAAAGGATTTGAAATTGTTTCACTTCAATTCACTCGTTGCTTATCTCATACAAGCAGCCAGGAGCTGTTATTCAACCTCATTAAATCATTGCATATAAATAAAAGTGGCCCACTGAAACATATATTCAACAAATTCATTAATTTGGCAGGTTATAAAACTTTCCGGAACATTAAATAATTTTATTACTTTCAGGAACTAATCTGAGACGTTTTCATGTTTTTCCACTGTACCCAGAAGTGATAGAGAATTCATTTAGAAAACTGCTTTCAAGTATTGCTCACATAACAGTATTATGTTGTGTTTCATCAGATCCGACTGTGTTCATTTGGGGAATTTTCTGTGTGGAATATTCTCAAATTTCAAAATCCTGCCAGACCTGGAAATCAGTTGAGTAGATAAAAAAGTCAACTTTTCAAGTCACTTGTAAAATTAGCCTAAAAAATACAATTGTTATGGAACAAACCATCATCATACAATAACTTGCCTACCCTAATCTGCCTAGTTAACCTAATTAACCTAGTTAAGCCTTTAAATGTCACTTTAAGCTGTATAAAAGTGTCTTGAAAAATATCTAGTAAAATATTATTTACTGTCATCATGGCAAAGATAAAATAAATCAGTTATTAGAAATGAGCTATTAAAACAATTATGTTCAGAAATGTGTTGAACAAATCTCCTCTCCGTTAAACAGAAATTGGGGGAAAAATAAACAGGTGGGCTAATAATTCTGACTTCAACTGTGTGTGTGTGTATATATATATATATATATATATATATATATATATATATATATATATATATATATATATATATATATATATATATATATATATATATATATATATATGTGTGTGTGTGTGTGTGTGTGTGTGTGTGTGTGTGTGTGTGTGTGTGTGCGTGTGTGTGCGTGTGTGTGTGTGTGTGTGTGTGTGTGTGTGTGTGTTTTTAGAGACTCTGTTAGTTTCTTCCAGTTTCCCTCTCAGTCCACAGACATGCAGTAGAGATGAACTGGATAAACTAAATGAATGGTACTGTACAGTATAAGTGTACGCGTGTGTGTGTGTATGAAAGAGTGCATGGGTGTTTCCCAGCATTTGGGTTTCATGAGTTAATGTACATTCATTTTGTTTTCGGCTTAGTCCCTTTATTAGTCTGGGGTCGCAACAGAGGAATGAACCGCCAACTTATCCAGCATTTGTTTTACGCAGCGGATGCCCTTCTAGCTGCAACCCATCACTGGGAAACATCCATACACACTCATTCACACACATACACTACGGCCAATTTAGCTTACTCAATTCACCTATTCACCTAGAATTGATGATGATTTATGGATTAATTCTCAGATTTTTGGAATGCATCACGATTCTTAGCTTTATGCACAGCAAGTGTATTTCAGCCACAGATAAACTTCTGGTGAAAGGTTAATGTGACTGATTTAATTTCATACGTTTCCTTTTACAGCACCGATAATGCAGTTTGGTTCAAATATAGTCCATTAAATAGCATTTATTTAGTTGTTCAATGAAAGACCGCAATCACCATCAGGAGCAGCAGTCGAGTGCAGAAACTGCATTGAAAATACTGTTAAAATAAATTTCCATCTTTTAAAAACAAGGCACAAAACAATGGACTTGAATTCTGTGCTTTTTATCCAGTGATTTGTAATGGAATGACAGTTCACCAGAAGTGCTTGAGCTGGCTTGCTGAAAATGAAAAGTCCCTGTCCCATTGATTCAGAGCTTTTTAACAGCAGATGGCGCTCTCTACCTATTTCCAAATCATACACTCATGATTTGATTCTAGATTCACCAGCATGAAGAGGAGTTTTAGTGCTTTCGGTCACACTACAATTGGTCAAATGCACTTGCACCACGACTTTTATTCCACTGGATTAACGTAAACACAGCTCACTAACTTTCTTGTAATTCACTTAAACATTTTGATCAAACCTTTAACTCTTAAAGGTGGAAGAGGTGACTATCTTCAGAGACCACTTTTTGTTATGCTGCTTGAAAGTCTCTATAGCCATTATTAAATTAAGTAGTCCAAATATGTTAATATGTATTCTAATAGGCATCATGGTGGCGCAGTGGGGAGCACAGTCGCCTCACAGCAAGAAAGTTGCTGGTTCAAGCCTCGGCTGGGCCAGCTGGCATTTCTGTGTGGAGTTTGCATGTTCTCCTCGTGTTCGTGTGGGTTTCCTCCGGGTGCTCTGGTTCCCACAGTCCAAAGACATACGCTGAATATGTAATTGTATACTTTTGCACACCCTGTTCATGCAGAAAGTATTATGTCACTGGCTCATTTGCTGACAAGGTTCAGACAGAGAATGGGAGATAAACATCAGCAACCTACCTTCTTTGTGTTTGGTAAGTATGGTATTGTAATTTTTAAGAGTACTATAAAGTTTTCTCCGGAATGTTAGATGATTTATTATAGTGATGTTGTCTACTGCTCGTTCATGAGGCATAGCTTTAGACGGCAATTTGCAGGGAGGACGAGACAACATTAGCATCACCTTCTGCACCTTTAATAATTGTTTTCCATTCAAATATGTATAAGGATTGAGGATATTTTTAAAACACTCAGCGCAATCGAGTTGTAAAAACTAAGTTCAGAATGGATTAAAGAGAATTGCATTGCATTCAGGAAATTTCAGAATCATTTTTCAATTTTTAAGGCATTGATTTATTTGTCACGGCCCTAATATCAATCACTTTTGTATTCAGTTTTATATACAATCAGCAGCATTCAGAGTGTGTCCATTAGGAACACAGCCTGTTTATGTCTGGTAATCGCCACAGCAAGCAATTAAACACTGTAAACACATTTTCACAATTATATCATACGAGATATGAAACTAGTGCTCAAAGTCAAACGCAATAGCCACTGGAGAGCAGTCAAGACAACAAGCTTCTATTCGTGCATGCAGTTTATTCAAGCATATTATCATGTGATTTGAGCTGTGTTCAACTGCTTTAGACATTACAGTTTGCCAGTTTATTCAGTTCATTTGCCTGAAGTAAATTGAAATCAAGGATGGAAATTCATTCATTCATTAATTCATTCATTCTCATCTGCTCTTCCGGGGCCAGGTTGCAGGAGAGAACCCTAGACTTTCCTTTCCCCCGACACTTCCTCCTGCTTCTCCGGGGGGATCTCGAGGTGTTCCCAGGCCAGCCAAGCAACATAGTCTTTTTAGCTTGTCTTGGGCATTCCCCGAAGCCTCCTTCCGGTGGGACATGCCAGGAACAATTGCCTAGGTAGGTGTCCCGGAGGCATTCGTCACAGATGCTCGAGCCACTTCAGCTGATGGATGACAGTGCTCCTCACCCTATCTTTAAGGGTGCACCCTGCCACCCTGCAAAGGAAACTCATTTCGGCCGTTTGTATCCGAGATCTTGTACTTTTGGTTATGACCTAAAGCTCATGACCATAGGTGGGAGCAGGAACGTAGATTACTATTCAGCTCAGCTACTTCTTTACCACAATGGACTGGTACATCAACCGCATTTCTGCTGCCGCTTCACCAATCCGCCTGTCCCTCTCTCGTGAACAAAACCCCATGCCATGACACCTGAACTCCACCTGGGGTAAGGGCTTTCCTCCATCCTGGAAGCTATTGTTAATTAAATAAAAGAGCAAATTCAAGAGAAGAGACACTGACGATAGAAAAGGAAGGAGGAAAACATGAAGTCAGTGTTTTAAAGAGCATTAATTGGGCTCTATAAAGGTTATCCGAAGTTGTAATGTTCTCCATCTGGCTGTGATCAGAATGAAACACTAGCTCACTGCTTACTGGATAGTAGCATATAGCCTAATGTGTGTGTATGTGTGTATGTATATATATATATAATGTATTTTAAACAGGCTGAAATCTAAAGGAATATTTCACCTATAAATTTAAATTAGAGCATCATTTACTCACCCTCTGATGTCCAATCTGCCAGTATATGTATTACAAGTGAACAAACAAACTAATCTGCCTCAAGAAAGAGCTTGATATTGGTATTGTGAATGGACAATAGCATTATGGTTGAAGTTTTTCATTTGAACTTTAAGTGAAGGAAGTAAATGAAATAGAGGAAAATGTTTCAAATATTAGATCTGACTTTTTTTTGTTGTGTTGAATGCTTAAAAATTACTCTACATTCTAGTTTCCCCAATACTGAAAACTCTGTCATCATTTATTTCCCCTTTAACTGTCACAAACCTGTTTGAGTTTATTTCTTCTGTTAAACACAAAGGCGAAAATAAGACAAAACAAAAGTAATTTTTTCCCCTGTAATTATCAAGATTTGCAGCTTGAATTAGTTTTACTTTCCAAAACTGCAGCCCAAAACAGATCACAGAGTTTGTCGTCACCTTGGAATGTCAGTGATAAGTTTCAGTAAATACTTTGGAAAAAGTTACAGCTGGGTAAAGTAGTAAAAATGTAATTTTATTATTATTTTTTGCAGATTTGCTGTATAAACATGCAAATTGAAAGTGCAAAAAGCTCATTTATTGTGTTTTCAATGTTTTGAAAAAAAAGTAATAAAAAAAATGTGTGTATATTATATCATTGCTTTATAGCCATTTCAAACTTCCCTAAAGCTTCCTTTAAATACTGTGTGCCTCTAAAGTAATGCAATGAAACGTGACATGTCACCTTTCATTAAGTTAACATTATAGTGTTTTTTTAACACCTTATGCCAGGAAATATGCAACCCTTCAACAGGACATTCTAAAATGCTTAATATGACTTAATGCATGTAGATGTTAATAATGAAAAAACTAAATACAGCATGCATCTTATGGATGTTGAGTTTGTTTAACAGAGCAAGGGAATTTTTACAGTATCCCTAATATATTATTCTAAGAAAGTCTTTTAGTTTGGTTGAATAAAATCTTTAAAATAAAATTATTACAAAAAATAAGGTCAATATTATTAGCACCTTTAATATGTATATTGTGTATATATATATATGTATGTGTGTGTGTGTACTTCAATTGGCTTACAGAACAAACCAATGTTGTCTTTACAATTTTGACTTGTCCAGAAAATGCTTCTTGATTGAAGAATTTCTAGATATTTGAACTCGCCTGATTTTTATCATGTTTTTAAGTTTTACCACATTCTCAAAAAACGTTGAGTCTGAAAACGTTGAAGAAAACATTTTTGCTGTGTAATTTTAACTTAATGTTGGTTGCACATCACCTAAAAACATTATTTTAGTGTCATTCAGTGTTCACACTTAAACACATCAATGCAATATGAAAAATTTTGACCCTTTTGGCTATTAATAAACAAAAGTGCATCAAATATTGACATTGACCTTAAAGCCCTGAAAACACAAACAAACAGAACACATAAAAAAATTGAAATCTAGCTTTGCAATGTGTGCTGATCTACACGGTAAAAAAATGCTGGCTTCCACACAATCGATTTGTCTTGGGCCAACATAAAGGAATTAAGTGAACATTTGTTTTCACAAATTTAAGTGGATTGGACATAAAACAGCTAATACCGATTCAGGCATGATTTTCAAAGTAGTCGTGTTACAGTCTGCATGACTATCTAGGCTAGCGTTTTGTCGCTGCTTTGTTTACACTGCAAGATGGATCGGCGACAGAGGTTTCATAAATGACTACAATAGAAAGAATTGCCGACAACTTTGTCCAAACTACGTCTCACAACCAAAAACACACAGTATATCTTTTGTTATTAACTACATAATGAGAAAGAAGCCTTTAACGGGGTAGAAAATTAACATATTTGCTCACCTGGGTTTGAAGGGAATTAGCAATTTCTCCTCAAGTTTTTTTTTTGACCCAGTAGTGATATTGCTCACATGACACATCAAACAGACACGCGTGCTCCTGCCAAATTTACACTAGTTTTTCCTCCATTACTATTTCAAATAGACTGAAAATGAGCGCTTTTAGCTTCTCCCACAACCTCCTGCTGGCCTGCAGACACCCACACTAGTGGATGCTGCTTTCTCATTGGCTGTAGATGATCGCGGATGTTATTTTTAGTCAAAACTCATTTCACACTCATTTCATTCTTTCAGTTCACACTGTGTGATTGTTACTCGTGTGAATGAGCACCGATTTGCCTGTGATTTCAGGTATTTGTCGTCAATTTCTCAAAACATTTTTGGCGAATCAAAATCAGGGCTTAAATCATGTAGTATAAGTTGTTCCAAAAACTCAAGAAATGTGTTGTTCCTGCTCAATTTAAATTTTTTGTTTAAACAATCAGCAAACGTCATGTTTTTGAGTGTAAGTGCAATGCTATAATAAACACTGAACACTTTTCATTCATTTTCACATTTCATTTGATACGCAACAGCTGTAATAGATCAACACAATCTCATGGCAATTCGTAACTTTTTGAGTTAGTGGCTAATTCGTATGAATTTGTACAATTTAATACAATTTGATTATCCCATCCCCATTGGGTTTAGGGGTGGGGTTAGGTGCTACGCCTCCTTTTTAAAATCGTACAATTTCATACGACTGAACTCCGTATGAATCCGTACGAATTTGTACGAATTAGCCACTTAACTGACAAAACGTAAAATACTTACGTTTTCTCGTGAGATCAGGCTGAATAGATTTAGTTTTTTTTTTGTACTCCCTTAAATATTTTCGGGCATGTTTCTTGATTTCACTGACATTTTTGCCACAAGCCCCCATTAATTTCTGACCTTCTCTTCACATGCTCAAGCAGATGTCAGTTCAGATGATGAACAAAGGAAGCGAAGAGAAGCAGCATTTATGAGCCCTTAGAAAAATAAATATGCTTTTTGGAGAGCAGCCAGATGGGGGTGAGATGAGATGAGAGGGGAGATCCCACGTCTGGGGCACATGAGAGAAAGCTTTGTCTGTGCCACGCAGAGCTCCGGGTCACAGCTTTTCAGCACAATTTACTATACGCTCCTCACCACAGATCATGTTACTCTGGTCTAGCCGGAACACGTTAGAGAGGAGCGCTCCAAAATTTTTTTTATCAAAAACAAAGTGTGCTTTTGAAGTGAGATAAAGTCACTTTGAATAGCATGAGCATTCAAATGGATGCAGTGTGTTGTTTACAATGTCAGTTGTGCCATCAAACCAAAATTGATTCAGACACCAGACGTCAGTTTTAGATTTTTTTCAAACGATCAACTTGTGTGTGGAGGGCACCATAGTTCAGACAGGTTAGGAAAGCAAAATAATGTGGTAACAATTTAGTATAGAGATTTATAATAACAAGTTAGCATGCCTATTGATTTTTAGTCCTTATAAAGAACATATTTTGCATGATTACATTTTACATCCCTAATCCTGCCCAATGCCAAATCTAACCACCTTACTAAATATTAATACACAGCAAATTAGCAGTTTATTGAGGCAAAAGTCATAGTTAATACACTCTAAAAAATGCTGTGCTCAGAAAATAGCCTAACCCTAACCCAGGTGCTGGGTAACTATGGGACAGAACATGCGGTGGGTTGTTTTGTGCTGGATTTACTCATTTAGCCCAAAATGCTGGGTTGTTTATTTGACCCAACAAGTGGGTTAAGTTAACCAAGTTCCTGGGTTACATATGACTTAAACATTGGGTTATTTGTTGTCTTATTGCTTTTCTACCTTTATATTTACAATACAGGGTGTCCGTGAGGTCTTAAAATGTATTTAAAAAGTTGATAAATCAAAGACCCTTAAAAGGTATTAAAAAGTCTTAATCACTTTTTTTACAAGGTCTTAAATTTTGTCCAAGTGTTGTCCAAAGAGTTTGACTCCAAAAAAGCATAGTATATTTATATTCCTCCTAATATTAACAATGTTGTGCTCGATCCACGTGATTGGTTCATGCTGGGGCGCATCTGGCCAAGCTCCTTTGTCCAGGTGATGTCACGCAATTTGCGACAAACGTGGGAAGGTGATGTGATGCTCTCCACGTGTAACGAAACCATAGAGCGAAACACACGGCAAAATGGGAAAATGTAAGATTGAGTACTCCTAGTTGGAGAAAGACGAGTTTAAACACTGGCTAAAGACTCGCTGAAAACAATTCTTTTGTAATTTATTCTTTCAAGCTTTGTTTCTTGAGAGCTCATCTAAGTTCTGTTGCACAGTTGTGCTCCATTGATTTATTTAACTACAACTGTTTATTAAGTTAAAAGTTTGATACTGATAAAACTTGGTGGCGATGAGGTCTTAAAATATTCTGAGAAGGTCTTTAAAAAGTCTTAAAAAGGTATTGAAATTACCTTTAGGATTCCTGCACATACCCTGCAATAGTATTAATAATAGTAAATAACAATCACAAATGAATGCAAAATGAATATTATTCTTTTAATTATTACACAACACAAAAATGCTGCAGTAAAAATCTATTTAATTAGATTTCATACTTTATATTTTTCGACTGGGTTCAACTGTCACACACTTCATCAACCCAGTACAGACATATAAAACTTGCAAGATATCAAACACTTAAAAATGGTTTACTGCCACATGAGATTGAGTCCAAACATTGTGCCATAAAAATTAGGCCAGACAAAGAGTCCTGCAACAAACAATAAATGTGACAAAAAATGTAAATGACAAACAGTGGGAAAAAAAACTGTTGTTAAAAAACTTCACATGTAAAATCTTGTGTCCATCCATAGGCTGGAGAAATTCCAAGGTCTGGGGTGTCATTGCCTCATCAGGAATGTGTAGCTGGTCTTGACATCTTGTTTAGTCTTTCCAATGTAATTGTCCCCACCTGTTAATAACGCAACACTTAGTCTTGCAATAAAACGGTAACACTTTATAATATAAAATGAGGATTATTTATGCTTTATAAATCCCTTATAAATGGCAATTGAAGGCTTGGTATTAAATGAACAACAATACATCTTTGCAATCTTATCTAAAAAGTAAAATTACTGTAAAGTTCAAACATGAATAACAGGAGTGTCAAAATACAACATAAAATTGGATAAAACAACAACAATATACTAATTTAACAATATAATAGGATGCAGTGTTTAAACTGTACAGTTTTATTTTAAATAAGGTTGCAAAGACTTATTTTTCATTTGATACAGTTTCATTTGTGTATCTTCCAATGAATAGAAATGGAATAGAAATTTTCCTTTTTTCTAGAATTTTCTGAACCTTTAATTGTCACTTATAATGGATTTATAAAGCACTTATAATGGATTTATAAAGTCCTCACTTAAGATCAAGTCAAAAAACTGGATGAAGTTGAGTTAATAAAGCATTTATAAACATACAAGTTATCTATTAATATATGCCTGAATAATAAGATAAATAAATGTTAATTTGAATAGTTTATTAATCATTTACTAACTCATTCTGAATGATCTTTAAAAACCACCAACTATGCTAAAATAACTGGTTTGTAAATAATGCAATTCTTAATTTAGTAATAAAAAATAAATCATTAACAAAGTATGAGTACAAAGTATTAACATTAACAAAGTATATACAAAGTACAAGTATTAGAACCACATTTATAATGTGCTTAAGTCAAGAATACAGCATTTGTAGCTGCAGTTATAAACTTAAAGCTTAGTAACATTTATTAATATAGAGTTAATGCTTAACATATGATGAATTAACTATTTGGCCATGCTTAATAAATGGCTCATAGTGTGTAGTTATTATAATGTGTTACCAAATCGGTAAACCTTTAGCATGAATTATTGAAAAAATTGGTAAACATTTACATTGGTAATTCTAGTTTACCTTGTAATTTTGCTTGTTGCGAGCTCCGTGACTGCCTGACATTGTGATGAATCCAGAAAGTTCCATGAAAAATGAATAAACCGGTTGGGTCAAAAAACCCAACTCAGAAATTAAAAGGTGAGAGAACCCCCTACTGCCCTTTCAGTTGTTTGACCAAGCATAGGCAACCCAACTGTATGTTTGCAGTACCCCAGACAACCCTGCTGTTTTAACCATGCACAATTAACCCAAAAATGTGTTAGAATTAACGATGCATTTTTTAGAGTGTAGTTTGTCAGTAGAGAGAACTGAAACTTTAATTAAAGTGTGACCAATAAATTAAGCTGTAACATTGTGCCCAGGGTAGCACAGTGGTGCAGTGGATAGCACAATCGCCTCAGAGCAAGAAAGTCACTGGTTCGAGCCCCGGCTGGGTCAGTTGGCGTTTCTGTGTGGAGTTTGCAGGTTCTCCCTTTATTAATCTGGGGTCGCCACAGTGGAATGAACCGACAACTTATCTTAACAACAAAGAACAATTGTCGCATAAGTTTAGTTTCTAAACATTTGAATCAAACAAAATCTGCATTTTTTTCAGGTTACCCAAGCTAATGCGCATTTGCGCTCAAAAAGAACGAGAGCGCGAGACCATACCTCATTTATAGCCATATTACACATTATTATCATCAGAATAATGGGTAACACTTTATTTTGATGGTCCATTTGAGTATCAATAGACTGTCTGCTTAATATATGTTGATATGTTCCTTCAACAGACATTTTACTGGCTATAGGAAACTTTGCAAGTACAGTACATGTCAACTTACACTAACCCTATACCTCAACCCTAACCTAACAGTCTACTTATAATCTAGTGAAAATTAGTTGGCATGTAGATGCAATGTAACTTAAATTCAACAAACGTACCATCAAAATAAAGTGTGACCGAATAATGCTTCTCCAGATTGTGCTGCTCTTCTGAAGTAATTCACAACTTGATGGCTTATCTCCTCCAGAAATGACAGCAACTCTTTGTTGCTTTTGACAGGACGGACTGTACCTTGCCTTAGTTTCATACAGATTACAAAACCAAAAATCTTTTGTTTTCCAGTATAATTGGTTCATTAAAATATAGATGCTTAAAAGTACAGATTTCAAGCTTTATTTGGATATATTTCTTATGTCTGTGAAGCAAGTATTCACTAAGATTCCTGTGTGTTTACCACAAAAACTGTCATAAAAGAACACGTCTGGTCCGAGTATCTCCCCTGGAGAAATGTCAGTCTATAGCGATTGATGATTGGCACCTGTACTAGTAGGCAGGGCTTTATTCACCATGTTAACTGATATACTTTTCCCCATTCAAAAATATACAAGTGACATGTCTTGTGTATTCTATAGTCTTTGGTATTATTTCCTCTTGAGTCATGATGGCTGTGCTCCCTAAGAGCATCTCACATCTCCAAAAAGCCAGCGTTTGTTCATTGTGTATCACCTTAATCTTCTAAGACGCAAGTAACAGCACCAGTTTATCAGGGAGAGACAATTTTACTTATTTTGACATATTGGATGAAAAATTACTTTGTTTGATAATGATTTATGTGATATTCCAGAGTCTAATTTGCATCTTTGTATGAAAACAAGGCTACTAAGGCTAAGAATGACTCAAAGTATTGATACTTGTGTAATGGGAAATAACTGAAGATAAATTCTCATTTCAGTAGAAAATTTCAGACCATATTTAAAGGGATTTTGCATTTGAACTCGTCAAATATTGTCATACTAACAGCATGATGTTGCAATCCATCACACAATGTATGTCATCTGACATTATCAACATTAATTTCTTCATTCACCTTTTAACTGTAGGCTCTTGCTATACTTTTTGGGCAAGTATAACGAAAAAAGAAGTGTGATGATATAAGAAATGTTAAAAGTGTCTGACTAATTTTTGGTTTGACTACAGACACATCAGGTAGGGAGTTGTTTAATGGGTGGTTTCTGGCCTCAGAGGGCTGATTCACAGGGAGAGTGAAACTTTAGTGGCCGGTCACGTGGAGCTGGGTGTGTTTGGAGATGTGGTACATTATGTCTCTCTGGGTTGGACAGTGTGTGAACTGCCCTTCCTGTCTGGCTGCCTGTGGCTGCAGTGAAAGGAGAGACACTCAGCTGTGTGAAAGTGTGTGTCATGGCCTGCTTGGCATTCAAGGTTCCCACGCCTATACAAAAAAAAAAAAAAAAAAAAAAAGCTAAAATAATTTAGATAAAATTATGATTATTGAGTGAATTCAAGGAAATTATTCTGCCCTCTAAAACACTTCAGTCTGTCCATGTGTGACTCATTATGTGGACAATGGCATAACTAGCTACAAACCCTGTGACTCACAAAAGTACAGACTTTGTGTGTGTGAGTGTGTGTGTGTGTATATATACATTTATATATATATATATATATATATATATATATATATATATATATATATATATATATATATATATATATATATATATATATATATGAAGAAACCCTTGAGGTTTAAAGGTAATTTTTCAACAATTTTACAACACATTTACATATTCATTGGTTCTTTGATGTTGCCGGGTAAACATGTAGAGACCTTAACCAAACGATTGCAAATATTTTGTCATATGTGCCAACGCTAATTTGATGTTTTTTTATGAAAATGTTTCAGATGGATTTTTATTAATAGTATTTTTAGTTTTAATCCAATTATAAGGATTAAACAATTATAATACAAAGAATTGTACAGTAGTTTGTCACTATTTACAGCTTTTAATTTCAAAAGTTCATATTGTGAAACATCATCTGTGTATGCATAAATTTACCAATGCGTGTTTTATTGTTTATCATGCGGTTCACTCAAACTCCATTACTGCACACATTGTGATTTTTGATAATACTTGGTGATTTTTCATATTTATATGGATCAATTGTCTAAAATTTCACAAATATTTAGTAAAACAAACAAACAAAAAATGTTTGCATGTGTGTGAAATTCATTCATTCATTTTCTTTTTGGCTATAGAGTCTCTTTATTAATCTGGGGTCGCCACAGCGAAATGAACTGCCAAATTATTCAGCCTATGTTTTCTGTAGTGGATGCCCTTCCAGCTGCAACCCATTACTGGGAAACACCCATGCACTCTTATTCACACACACATACACTATGGACAATGTAGTTTACCCAATTCACCTACTGTATATTCCAATTCTCCTCATATTGGAAACCCCAACATGAGGAGAACATGCAAACACCACAAAGAAATGCCAACTGACCCAGCTGAGGCTCAAACCAGCGAACTTCTTGCCGTGAGGCAACAGTGCTACCCACTGTGCCACCACACTGCCCTGTGTGTAAAATATGACGACATAATTTTGCCACATTTGAGGTTCGTGTAATGACATGCTTCATAATAAATTAAATAAACTAGATACTTGGGTGTTAACCCTAGTAAACCTCAGTATTAAATGTGCCATAGAATGCATTGACACAATATGTTAAATTGTTCTCTGGTATCTAAATAGAAGGCATGTTTCTTAGGTAAGTTAAAAAAAACTGGATTTACAGGTCCATTTTTAACCATAAGAAATTGGCCCTAATATAATATGGTTGCTTTTGACCATATTTGGAAGTCTTGTGAATATTGAAGTCTGCAAGAACTGGAAGTTTCTGAGTCTTTTATTTCAGAATGTTGATTTACTTCCAACTAAAACTAAATTTTGAGTAGGGGTGGGGCTTTCTTTTTTCATATGATGTCAACAGAGAAGAACCACTATTCCAAGCACAGAAGCAAATGTTCAGATTTTGATCGAATATTACCCAAACCACATTTTTTTTCAGTGAATTAACTTGCAGTGCTAGCAAAATAAAGGGATTTACATGAGAACAAGGAAACACTTGTATTAGAGGCTCACTGTATGTCATTTCCATTTACTAAACTTTTATTATTTAGCTATGTATAGGTATATCCACATTTTCAATCTATGACACCTTCTAAAGTGTTAAATCATACGCAGACAGCATCTCTCTGGATCTGCCATTACCAGTATTTTTCATTGGAACATTTGCTGCAAAACTGCTCAAGCTCCCTTTAGTTGAATGGGAACTGCAGGAGCATTTAAAAAAGTCTTTCCACAGATGTTTCATCTGAGCGATCTGCATTCAAACTGGACCGTTCCAGGTCACTTAAGTTGTGTTTTTAAAACATTGTGGGTCAATGTCCCATCGGAAAACGAATCATCTTCCAGGTCCCTGTGCTCCTCTGGAATGCTGTATATTTTTATTGGATTTTTCAGCACTTAGGTTCTTCCATTCTTTCTTCTGTATGAGTTTCCCAGTTCCTATCACAGAGAAGATACCAGAAGCATGATGCTGTCACCACAGTCTATCACCGAGCCAGAGATGCTTTTGCTAATGCATTCTTGAGTTCTTCTGCTTTTGGTGTTGCTGTAGATCTTTTGAAGGCCACTTTCCCCAGTGTCAGAAAGCCAACCATTTGAAGAGAAATAAAACGGGCCAATGAAATGCCAATGAATTGGCAGTGCCAACGCATGCAGCTGGCAACAATAACAATCAATTGTGAATAAGAATGCCAGCTACGCATCGCAGAGCACCTTTTCACTTTCAGAAACCTCACGTGCAGACTGAAGGAGACGTTCTGTTGTTATCCTCCGACTTTGTTCGAGTGAGAGAGAGTGAGAGAAAGCTGTCGTCTTCTGAGAGGCTGATTTCTCCCGATTCCAGTGCGAGCAACAGCTCAAGCTGGGCTTTTCCTGTCTTTGGGTGTTTTGCTGTACTTCAAGAGCAGTGAGTATAAAGCAATTATCTTAAAAGAGCAACACGGTCGTGGAACGCTTCTTTGTAAAGACATCACTCTGACCATGTGTTTCTGGAGGCGGTGGTACCCTATCCCCGGATGATGGGCACGAGCACTGTGTTGCAGCTAAGATCATGGCTCACTCTTGCAAAAGGGCACACCACCCATTTTGTGCCCTGCAAGTAGTGGTTGGCACTCGGGCAGATCTAGGGCACCCTTGGGCTTGCGGGCCTCCTATTCCTCAGCATGCATCATCTAAGCTTTGAATGAGAGAAGCGCTCCATACTCCGGGATGATCGCTCTTTCATTTGATGACACCGAAGACCAGATGTCCATTGCTGCATCGGAGGGTGGGCTGTCATTTTCAGTTGACAATTCTGACCCATTTTGAAATCTGATCTAATAAGGTTGAAAGGAAGGGGAAACCCTCTAAGCCTCCCCTCCACTTCTTTCCGGAGGTGCACAGTAAGTTCATGCAGCACTGGAGGGTACCTTCTTCTGCCCGGTCTGTGTGCCCTTCCACCCCCACCTTCCTCAATGACGGAGCAGCCAAGGGGTACGAGGCGATTACCCAGGTCGAGCATGCTATCGCGGTCAATCTTGCCACATGGTGCTTCTTTCTGGCGTGGTCATCCTTGGCTCCCGTCCAAAGCGTGTATGTTGTCTGCGTCCCTCGGGGCCAGAGCCTAGACTGCTGCAGGCCAGGCTACTTCCACCTTGCAAGCTATGGCGACATACCAGCGCTACCTGGTGCAGGCATTGGCCCAGCTGCACGAGAGAGGTTCTGACTCAGGCTTAATGCACTATTCACTGCAACTGTCTATGCTCTGAGAACCAAGTCAGCTGTTAGTGCCCTGGTAAGGACGATGGCCACACTAGTAGTTCAGGAAGGCCACCTCTGGCTAAACCTGGCAGATATGCATGACGTTGACAATGTTCACTTTCTTAACGCACCCATGTCCCAGGCTGGTCAGCTCAGCGACACCGGGATGAGTTGACCCAGGAATTCACCATGGTGATAGAGCAGTCAAGTGCGATGGGGAAAGTCATCTACAGGTGGGCTCTCCCCACCGACTCATCCACTTCTGTTGCTCCTCGCTGACGATGCTCGTCTGCGGCTCAAAAATCAGCTCCGCCGCTCTGTTCTTTCCACCAACTAAACGGCAGCATCGAGCACCCCGCAGATGATCACCACCTCCGCCTCAGGGCACCCCTTAGTCTGGTATATGAATCGCGAATCGTCCCTGGGACGGGCCACTTGGTGATTTGCTCTTTCCTCGGCGGAGGGCCAGGGACACCCATATCATTACAACCAGGCTGCTGGCCTCATGGCTGACTGCTACCAAATTTTTAATAAAGAGCAATTTCTCCTTTCTCCGGGTGTGACAACCCGAACACTGCCAGCTTGATGCGCTACGCCTTCCAGCTCGTAGGATCAGTGCTCTTCTCCACAGGCTCCAAGAGTGCCAGAAGACAGGCTCCTTTCTCTCGCACTCTCAGTTGCCCTCCTGGCCCTGCTCTTGGGAAGAAGTTAAGAATAAACCTCTTACCACTGGTACTTCAGTGATTGTGTCGATGATGTCACTCACGCGAGCTCTGCCAGCCTGGTTAGCACTGCCCAGCCCGTAGCGATGGCTCATTCGGATAATCAGACTTGGCTATTCAATTCAGAATAGCTAAATGACCCCATCCCCCCCACGTTCACGGGCATGTATGACACCAGGGTAAGCCCTGTGTTCGCCCCTGTCTTGCACGAGGAGATTGCTGTCCTCTTGACTAAGGATGCAATTAAGCCGGTCCCTCCAGTCGGCATGAGATATGGGTTTTACAGCCTGTATATCATTGTACCAAAAAAGAATGGTGGGTTATGACCAATCCTAGTTCTGCGTGTTTTGAGCGGCTGCCTTCACAAGCAGCCAAACAGAATGCTTACACAGAAGCACATCCCCCGTTGCGTCCGTCCTCAGGATTGGTTTACAGCAATAGACCTGTAGGATGCGTACATTTATGGGTCCATTCTTCCACACTACCAGCAGTGTCTGCAGTTTGCGTTCGAGGGTCAAGCATGGCAGTACAAAGTACTCCCTATCGGGCTCTCCCTGTCGCAGGTTTTCTCCACGCTTGTGGAGGGTGCCCTAACATCCCTCCTCATACTAAATTATCACGACAACTCACTGATTTTAGCCCACTCGCGGGATCAACTGGTTATGCACAGGGACAGGGTACTCCGGCACCTTGACCTGTTAGGGTTTTGGGTCAACAAAGAAAAGATCAGCTTACCCCCGTACAGAGCATCTCTCTTCTAGGGTTGGAGCTGGACTCGATCGCCATGCTGGCGCGCCGAGCTGATGCTGACCTGTCTGAGAGGGTTTGACAGGAAACTGTGGTCCTACTGAAATGATTTCAGAGGCTCCTGGGGCATATGGCATTTGCAGCCGCTGTCACACCGCACGGATTGCTCCATATGAGACCGCTTCAGCATTGGCTTCACGATCGGGTCCCCAGATGTGCATGGCATGAGGGCATGCACCGGGTGGCTGTCACTCTGCTGTGTCACCACGCCCTCAGCCCCTGCATTTCTACAGGTCTGTGTGCCTCTATAACAAGTGTCCAGGCATGTCGTCGTTCCGACGGATGCTTCCAGTATAAGCTGGGGGCATGTGGCTGTGGGTTCGTGGAAAGGAACCCAATTGCATAGACATATCAATTGCCTGGAGCTGGTGGCAGTGTATCTCGTGCTGCTCTGTTTTTTTACCGGTGCTAGAAGGGAAACACGTGCTGGTCAGGACGATGTGCATGCCTATGCCCTGAAGTGGAGTCTATACGCTGTGTGGTGTGCTTCTCTCCAAAGATTAATAAAGGGACTAAGCCGAAAAGAAAATGAATGAATGAACATTTATATAAATATATATATAAATATATATATATATATATATATATATATATATATATATATATATATATATATATATATAATGTATGCTTTTTTCCCGTCACTTGTAAGTTGCTTTCTGCTACTTTCCGATAAAAGCAACTGCTAAATGAATACATGTAAATGTGTTGTGGGTTCAGAGATGCTCTTCTATAGATATTGATTGTAATAATCGGTCATTTGAGCTTCTGTTGCATTTCTGTTAGTTCAAAGCCATACATTGGCAACATTGTCCCCTTTTTTGGCATCAACAAGACATTTTAGGCAAACAGAACCTCTGCCCACTGTATTTTATTTTGGGTCTTTTCTTGCATCCCTTACAAAAAATAACTGTAGTAAACTGAAGTACAATTGCAGTACAAACAGCAGTATATAGAATTATAACTGCAGTAAAATTAAGTACAATTGCAAAATTGCAATACAATGAAGTATAAACAGTTCAAATACAGTACAATAAAGTTAAACAGCATTTTAAGAATTTTAAGAGTTTATTTGCAAAAACGAATAATAACAATAACTGCAGTGAACCGAACAGTACAATAGCAGTATCCTATATACAATGAAAACTGTGGCAAAATTGAATGCACCTGCAAAATTGCAGTATAATGAGGTATAAACACAGTTCAACTGCAATGCTAAAAAGTTCAACAGCAGTAAAATCTGCAGTACAACTGAAGTAACATTAAATAAGCAGATAGGTTCATAAGTTTTAAAGTGCACTTTAGTTTACTATGTATTGCAGTATTGTAGACATATTTCTGTAGTTAGTTAGACTTCTGAAAAGTACTGAAACCTCATTTGGAAACCATTGTCCACTGAGCAGGAAAAGTAGTAGTTTAGAAGTACTTAAGTTGTATTGCAATAGCAGTATAGCAGTTAAACTGTAGTAGTACTTCAGTTGTATGCAATTTTTTCGTGTCCAAAAAAACTGCACTTTTCAGAAGTTAACTAAAACTGCAGTATTGCTTTAAAAAAACGGCAGTAATTTTTTTGTAAGGGATTAGCTGCTGCCATGTAACTTTACTGAAATGTAAACAATAAAGTGGCTCCTGAGTTTATGTAATAATGTTTTCTAGGAGGCAAAGCTGTACAGATTCTCCCAGATCCAGTTAACATCATGTGAAAGAGTTCAATAACACTAAGGTGAGAAGATTAGCGAGGCTATCCATCTATCACAACTCCATGACATTTGACCCTAATCTGACAACAAACAAACAAAAAAAAATAAAAATTCTGCAAATGGCGAAATGGAATTATCTCAGTATGTATACAGTGAGTTTCAGAATATTTTCCTTTATCATCTATGGGCTGCTCCAGCTCCATTTACAAGTAAAACAACAGCTCGAGGTGCAGGAATTTCTGTTAAAAGAATACGAGAGACAGGCGTAACTTGAGTTAAATAGGTTGGAGCTCGAAAGTTAACAAAGCTGTGTGAATACGTGAAGGCCAGCGGATTGCATGAGTTATGAGTTAGTTCCAGAAGCTTAAAAGGAAAAATTCAGAACGCACAGGATGTATGAACGCCAAGCATTTGTTGAGTTTGCTAGAGAAAAAATATCCCTTTGAGAAATAGTGTGCTGATAAAATAGTTTATATGTACAGCTTAGGAAGCTTACAGGTCCACGCTAAAGTGGTAATTTTATTTTCCGTTTCTCAGATGTTTAACAGGGTGGATTATTTAGTATATATTGAGTTGTTAATTTCCATCAACTAGTTTAACTGCTTGACCAGAATTAAAGTGGTTAGCACTGTCACTTTACAGCAAGAAGGTTGCTGGTTCGAGCCCCAGCTGGGTCAGTGGCATTTCTGTGTGGAGTTTGCATGTTCTCTCCGTGCTCACAATGGGTTTCCTCCAGGTGCTCCGGTTTCCCCCACAGTCCAAAGACATGCGCTATAGGTGAATTGAATAAACTAAATTGCCCATAGTGTATATGTGTGAATGGAAAAAGTGTATGGATGTTTCCCAGTTCTGGGTTGCAGCGGGAAGGGCATCCACTGTGCAAAATGTATGCTGGAAGTTGGCAGTTCATTCTTCTGCTGTGTCATTCACTCCTTATGAATAAAGGGACTAAGCCGAAGAAAAATGAATGAATGAATGAAAAACATTGAGCAATCGTATGACTGTAATTATGCCATTTGAATTATTCTACATCTTTCTGTCATATTTTGAGCTTGATATGTATATGTAATACTTTACAATAAAGTTCCTTTAGTGTGTTCTTATATTTACTGATCAAACAATGGACAATACATTTACTACATTATTTATTCATCATTTAACATTAGCTGTGTTTAAGTACATTATGTAGTTTCAATATTAATGAAGTTTATGAGGTTTAATCTTAATACTGCAATTTGGTGACATCATATGTATAAATTTGTGCTGGATTAGTTTATCTGCTGGTCTCTATACATTTTTGGTTTTCTGGTATTTACAAATATGCTTTTAAATTGTATTTGTATATTATTTTTATGGATAATGTTATGATATTTGTGTTTTAAATGTATAATTCTGAACAAAGAATCATGAAATGTTGGGGGAAGCACTTTTGTTCTGTTCCTAACAAAGAATGAAAACAATACATTTCACTAACTTCTAAATACATTTTTTTTTTTGAAGAACAATGCTAAATGGCAGAATCAATCGCAGCAGGTCTTTGGCAATGTTTGTACATTGTGAAGTTTATTTAAGTTAATCTGACTGAAAGCACTGGAATGTGTAGATCACTCTGAAAATACTTGGCTTATCTTAAACTGCCAAATACCAGTCTGGAAGGCAACAGAAACATACCTTGGCAAGCAAGTGATACAGATTGATGGTGCCGAGTACTCGTGGACATTTTTCAATGCTAGATAACAACCTCTAGACTTAAGTTTTAGTTGTTTGGTTAATTAAATTAATGTAATTTCTTTTGGCATGTTGGCCTTCTGGTTGAGTAATTTATTTATGTGGCTATGATTTTTAACTTTGAATTTCTACCTACATGTGTTCATATTGAGTTTGACAGTCTCCTGTTTATAGATAAGACAACGCTTGGGACAATCATTTGACCATAATTGACCTTTGACATCAGTTTGATCAGGCGATCCGACCAATCATAATGCAGTTAGTCTGAGCCCCCGTCCTTCACTGCTGTCTGACATGTGTCATATTAGAGTCCATGGTGCCATTACTTGCTGAATGAATGACTCGAAAAGCAAGGACTGAAGAGTGATGAACTAATCCTTTTCTGTTATAAGACCTGGACAGCCTACACAGCTTTATTTATGGACAAGTGACTTGTAGTGTGGCAGAACTACCTTGGAAGATAACAGGTGAGATGAGCTAACTTCAAGGTGCTGCATGTAAGTTTTGGACTCTTCTAAAGCATAAAATACCATAATATGTTTGCAGATATTTCAGAAACATGCTAAGTGAACATACTTGTTTATCTGAAAAACGATGCTGAAGTCAGATATTCTGCTTTGAAAATGTTTTTTTCCATGCCGGAACGCTATCTTTGTTTTGATCATTTTAACCTGGCCAATGCCTAAATGAGACAGATTCAGTTCCACATGAGGTTATTAATTAGCAAATAAGATAAATATTACGAGCGTAAACATTATGTGAGGTTACATTGTAACCGCGTGTCCTAACAACACGCTTCCTGCAGTGATGAGCTATTTGGTTGTTTTCACCAGATGAAACATGATAGAAATTTAAATACAGCCCTTCAGAAGCACAGAATATGCACTCACTACAAAATGGTAACATTTATAATCTATATTTACTACATATTAACCCTCTTTAACATTATTAAATGTACATACTGAATCACTCATATGTATTTCAAGAGTTCACACTTAGCTGATGATTTAATATAAGCTTGCTTGGCATGCTGTCCAGGGAGAGAGCCCTGAGCTCAAGGGATCCTCGAGCCCAGGTCTCCCTCCCGATTGTAGAGTGAGAGGGGAGCTTGAGCTTAGGTAGATCTCAAACTCCCTGGCTGCGGTAGCTAATACTTCAGGAGGAAGGGAGTAGACTAGCGCCTGAATTGCTTAATCTGTTATGAATTATGTATATCTTTGGATGGTGGGAGGAAACTGAAGGACCTAGGGGAAACCCACGCGGACACGGGGAGAACACACAAACTCCGCACAGAAACTCCCACCAGCCGGGCGAGGACCAGAGCTGGCAGTGTTCTTGCTGTCGGGCAACAGTGCTAATCCCTGGGCCGCCGTGCCGCCCGAACTATGAAAAGGAGGAGAAGGGGCGGAAAGGGGGGTTTCCATACGAACTAATCCTTTTCTGTTATGAGACCTGGACAGCCCACATAACTGTGGACTGAAACTGTGGTTATTTTCTAGTGAATGGGGTATCATACGATTGGGAGATTGTGATTAGTTAATGCGAGACCAGCCGTGATAAACCATAAGCATGTGGTCCTCTCGAAATTTGTTTATAAATAAACTTCACTTAGTTCTAAAGTTAAATTTCAAATGGTTTATTTTATTTTCAATATCTGAGATGAACTATCTGCTGCTGCTTTCAGTATATGGCAATAAATGTCATGTAAAAAGGCATTCAAGCTCACATGTTAGCATTTAACACTGAATAAGGCTAATGGGGTTTACCTGAGGTGATCATGTCATCAAGTTTTCTGTTGTTCACCTGTGAAAAATAGAAGCCATTTCTAATATGTAAATCGAGGTGTTGGTTAGGACAAAAATCTGGCAACCTGCGCTTTCCTTTGTTTTGATCCAGAAGTGCAATACCTAGTTCAACCACTAGGCATCAAACTTACATACTGCACCTTTAAACAGCATAGCCTGGAGACCCAGATATTCAATAAATTAGTCTTTACTGTCTCTTAAAATTTTATAGATGCATTATAGTTTTGTCTTGTTCAAAATGCCAGATACTAGTGGTGCAACAATACAGATTTTTCAAGGTTTAGTTAAGGTCACGGTTTCTCAATTAATAATGTTCTAAAGCATTCATGATTAAATACTCAAGTCAGACACTTCTAAGATTTCCAAACAAGTTGTCTTTGCGTTCTGAGGTTCAATGTTAAATAAAAAAAGCTTATGAATTTAGTTTAAACAGGAATAGTGACACACAGTATATTCCACATGATCATATTGCAAAACTTTGTCTGATTATGTCAGAAATAAGTTTGCTATGTTATTTTTTTATAGAAATTATTCACTATTTCCCTGGGGAGTGCATACATTCAGAGGAGCGCCAAAGCTGCTGATATTGATGTGCAAAAAACTCATGAACAGAGAAAACAAAATTTTTGTAATATGTAGATATATCAGAGATCATTACTACAAAAATATCCTGCAAGTTTCTAAACTTAGAACATTCCATCTAAAAACAGCTTATACTGAAGCCAATCTGGCAAAATAGCTGGCTGTGGAATGTTCCACTTTAGTACACAATAGTGTAGTTAACTCTTATTAAGTCTATTCTGCCTACACAGAAGAAGATTAATGCAATTTTCTGTATCACTGGCTTTTTGTTCACCCATTTTTTATTGAGTTAAAGAAAGTAAGTTCAGTAAGAGCGTGGTCCTTTGCTCGCTTTATTTTACTGCAGATTTGTTTACAAATAAGACACATTTCAACTCTGGATACAGCAGTAATGTGACAGCACACAAAAGTGAGTAGTTGTTTTCACTACATGGTCACTATTGCTTTGTCTATTTCCATACATTGAAGACCTGATATATGCTAGACCTGATATAAACACAAAAGAAGAAAGCTGGTATCCTGTGCTGAAAAAAAGGCAATCTACTGAGTCTTTCATTTTTATATTGGATTAAGCATTTGGACAGCATTTTAGCTTCCTCTGCTATAACATTACAGCGCCTGTGGCCATGCCCCTTCATTGTGCAGGGTGTATGCGCATGATTTATGCGCTTAACTTGGAAAATTTGTGATTTCACTAACCCGGATGTATGTTTTTGTAATCCCCAAACTTTGTTCGATGTAGGCTTTGCTAAGCTAACTCTGTAAAAGCCAATGTCTCCCTTTGCTTTGACCTGATGTTGTTTATGTTCTTACAGTTACATTACACATGACTAAACTGAAGTGGACCCCTCAATTGACCTGTTTTTTATTACTAAAAAATTCAAAACCTGAAAAAATTAAAGGCATTAGTTTTTCTAAAAGTAGTATTTTTACTTTTAACCAGCAGATTTTATGTCATGTGACTACATGACATCACTTGCTCAGCAAGTAATGTTTTGCCTTCTGCCATTACTCAATTTGAATGTAAAGCCGAACTGTGGCCCGGTTAGACAAAGTATACATTCAAAATATTTTTGAAGATGAAGAAATTGTGTGGAACCCTGCATTTTTTTACAGTGTTCCATTGAATTATCTGATTTCTGTGATATCATCTGTGATATTCTGTGATGACTTCCTGAAACCATCTTTGCTTTGAACTAACTTTGTTTTTAAATAATAACACACTAGTATCTAGGGTCTTTACATATCTGTGCTTTCAATGTACCTCACAGTGACAGCTTGTCAGGTCCTAAGAACTGTAAGTGGAGTGTTTTGCGAAGGCAAGGTGACATCTCAAACCTCAGTCAACCAGTTAAAAGCATCCACATACAGTTCCCTCTTTGCCTCTTTTAATAAGGAGATAAGTACTTTCCGGTTTTCCTGCCATTTCTCTTTTCCCCATCCTTGTAAATATTCAGTGGCTGGCTCCCAAATAGCATGTGAATGGAAACTGTGATGGCAAGCCTGGCCAGCACGTGTGTGTGTGTGTGTGTAGCTGTCTCTTCTCAGAACTGCAAACCCGAGAAAGAGCGGCAGGAAAAGAGATTAAGCTTTTCCTCTAGGCTCTCATGCACACCCTGTGATTTTCGTACCTCTGGCTGGAGGACTTCTGTTGTGATGGAATTCCAGCAGATGCTTGTGGTGGTGTGTGACGGCACTGACAACAATCATCCAGAGGAATCCTCACATCTCTCACGTTACTCACTTTTATATGCTACTTGCTTGCTTACTACCTTGTTTTCTTACTGTCTCAAGGTGTTTGTTCTTGAATGCTCTGGAGAGATAATGCATCATACATAAAACACAAAGTCTGAGTCTTAGCCCACAAACCTTTCACTCACCGTGTGATGTATATTCCACACAAGTTCAAGAAGCACTGGTTGAATCACCAATTTAAAGCTGACATAGATTTACAGGATGCAGAGTGCACAGGTTTATTATGCTGGGAAATACAGTTTCAAGAAATGCTTTTGTACAATGAGTGTCCTTAGGAGAAGATACTGTATCTTCCTGGAAACGTACGTGACTATTTTTATTGTTCGAAATGTGCTACAACCAAGATTATACACCAAAGCAACTCATCACCTTATGCTGGGTTCAGAGTGTGTGATATTTGTAGTCTTTTACAGAATATTCAATATTGTAACATGTCCAAATACAGGTTGCTTCAAATCCACTATCCTTTGTTGTTTTCAACAATATGCGATATGATGTCACCAAAAACA
This sequence comes from Danio aesculapii, assembly GCF_903798145.1. Classification (NCBI taxonomy): domain Eukaryota; kingdom Metazoa; phylum Chordata; class Actinopteri; order Cypriniformes; family Danionidae; genus Danio; species Danio aesculapii. Next base: position 14,021,241 of record NC_079453.1, read on the forward strand.
CAAAACTAGTGAGTGGGACATGTAGAACAATGTAAAAATAGCTCTTTTACTGTCTGTTTTGCTATCTGTAAACACTTAAAATGGAATAAAAACCTGACAATAGACACTCCGTTGCATAGCAGGACCAAGACTATCATATCCAACACAGGCTCATTCTGAAAACTTAGAAATATGGATGTAATATAGAAGTTCGCAAATTTTGTAGCCAGAGCTACGTATGGCTGCATTCTGTCTTTAAAACAAACTCTACAGGGTGGTATGATGCCATTCTTTTTCTCAGTTACCAGCTGACAGCTTACTTGCATGTGGACGGCTTTTCCGCTGTTACCAGTTTAACCGGTAGCTCGACACGTCAGTGGACTTGAGATGCAGAGCAGAGTTGACCACGATGACAGGGTTCGAAAACAGATCCAGAAAGCGGCCATGACAAAAACAGAATCCAGTAAATGACAGGGTGAGAATGTGGTAAAATCTGAAAATGTGGTAAAAATCAGGGGGCTTTTCCTTTTTTGGATTGCTTTTTAAAACACTACAGTTGGGTTTAGGGAAGTGGGTGGATGGGTCAATCTGTGCTTTTAAAACATTATTGGTTGGGTTTATGGAAGAGGGAGGGCGGGGTTATTGGTCGGTTGGTCAGTCAGTCAGTCGATAGCGGTCTCTGGTGGATTTACGCGAGAATAGCAGATGTGAATGGCACTCGGAGGAGAAATTTGAGTTCTGAAAAACCATAAACAAAAATTCGCAAAAACAAAAACTGCAAAAAAATGTGACTCCTGGGACATATTTGGCGCACTCCAGAAATGTATATAAGGGTACGTAATCAGAATGAACCTGGGTTGGTCACAGAGCTTGACAAACTTTTTAGATCACCAGCCACTGTGGCTAGTAGTTTTTCAACATTACTAGCCACTCACCATTTTCACTAGCCACAATTTTATTGTTGGGAAAATATATTTAATACACATAAATATGACTTTGACGTGCTAAAATAACTTGATTTAGATATTGGGCCATCTCTACATGCCTCCTCATTCATTTCACTTTTTGTGTGTCGTGTATGAGCTTGCTCAATAATCATGAGCAAATGGGTCATGGTTTCATAGTATTACAATTAGTTTTTTTTAACATAATTGTAGAAAGGTTCTTTGTTGTGGGAAGAAGAAGACAGGGTCAGTGATAGGGTAAGTGACAATTTTATTATTAAGGCTCATAGGCGCTGGCTGTCGCTCAGCTCTCTCTCTCCCAACTGGTCTCTCTCACTCCCTTAAAAAGGTGTCTCTCCAGCCCAATCACTAGAGAAAACAGGTGTTATTAATTATTTCTGATTGGGCTACTGACCAGCCGCCGGTGTCTCCACTTGCTCTCCCTCCTTTCTGGGGAAACCGGAGCACCCAGAGGAAACCCACATGAACACAGGGAGAACATGTCAAACTCCACAATGCCAACTGACCCAGCCGAAACTCAAACCAGTGATCTTCTTGCTGTGAGGTGACAGCTCTACCCACTGCGCCACTGCTCTGCACCCCTGGCTCAGTGTTTGGACTCTCAGTAGTGATTATTAAACCACACTGAACTGAGCTAAACTGAACTGAACTTAAACACTACAAACTGAACTACACTGTTCCAATTTACTATGACCTTTTATGTGAAGCTGCTTTGACACAATCTACATTGTATAAGCGCTATACAAATAAAGGTGAATTGAATTGAATTGAATTGGCTCAGAGTACATGAATTAAGTTTCCTCTAAAAAACGTTACAAAAATATGGATGTAATTGTGATTATATGAAACTAGACAGTGTGAGTATGTGATGAATCTAATCTGTGGTGAGTTAGTGCCAGTTTCAGTTACCCAGATGAACTGTTTGGCACAAAACTTACACAGCTATATATTCCAGTCAAACGGCTTCTTCATGTGTATGTTCTTGCTTTGCATAAGGGCATGTTTACACTTGTAAGGTTTGATTTCATTAAAACAAATTCCAGTGCAATTGCACTGTCAGTGAGGTTCATGTAAATAAGTGTAAACACCGCCAAATAAATTGTGCAGTCTTCACAACTAAAAATATTGGTCTGTTGACAAGGTTGTTCCAGCAAAGTCTGGTGTGGTTAGACTAAAATATGAACATGACACCGAACAGACACCTAAATCAATCAAAAACTGAATGTCACAAGATACAACCATTAAAAGGACAGAATGGGCCAAAAAGAACCAATATAACCAAACTACAATTGTGAACAGTTAAGCATACTAAAATTATACGTGTTTGTTTACAAGACTAACATTCTCAGCATCATTAAACTGTTATCAAGCAGGGCATCAGTACAAAGACTGTGGATTCAGAGAACTCAGTCAACCGTCCCATACCCAGAATTCACCATTGGCACCAATCCGGTGAGTACAGTGGGTGAGAATTTTACGGTTTTGAACACTTTCAACTCAAATTGGCATACTGCTTCTCTTTAGGTCTTTGTGTTAGATTGCCCACAATAAACCTCTACAAACTGGTTACAAGGATCTGGTGTTAAAGACCTCCTACCTATATCACTGTTCACCATCAGGTATATATGAAGAATGTGGGTGGTCTTCTGCATGTAGCCGATAGAAAGGTGAGGTTGGGTTTTGAGCTATTTAATTTACTCAGTTTTTGTGATTTAAAAATGAATTTCTTGTATGTTCTACAGAGAGAATATTTCTATTTTAACACATAGCAAATAATAGGGTCAATAATTTGTTAGAGCAATCCCAGAATGCTCAGTGAATCATGGTGTCCACAAAAATATCAAGCACCACAAATGTTTTCAACACTGATAATAATAATAAGAAACGTTTCTTAAGCATCAAATTCAGCAGAATGATTAATGAAGATACTCTGACATAGAAGACTGGAGGAAGGATACTGAAAATTCAACTTTGATACTACGGGAATACGTTTCGAAACAAACAAAACAAGAATATAATTATTTAAAAATATTCAAAATAATTCATTATATTACTAATCTTAATATATATTTTTTATTATTTATATTATAATTATTATTATATATATACTTTGTTAAGGTGCCATAGAATGCATTGATACAATTTACTAAATAGTTCTCTGTCTAAATAGAAGGTATGTGTATGTGGCTTTGGTAAATGCAAAAATTCTCAAGAAAATTCTTTACAGGACCATTTCCAACCCTAGGATTTGGCCCTAAACTGGTATGTGTGATTTTGACCATATTTGGAAGGGTCATGTATATTAATAAGTCCAGCACTGCACTGATCCTGTCCAATTGGGTGGTTTTGAATTTGATTGTGCTGGTAAAAAAAGGCATTGGTGGGTTGACAAAATTTGGGCAGTTTTGAAATTTTAATGCAACTTAAATTTATATGCAAATTTTATTTTTTTAATTTTATATGCAACTTTTTTAACAAAACATAACTGTGTGCTCCCACTCCATTTAGTTAGTAGTGACCAGTGCATAGCGCAAACCGCATTAGCCCACCCGCAAGTGGAGGTGAATGAAAGTTGTATCAAAATCTGACTTTCTGGACAAATCTGACTCCCCTTCGTGTGCACGTGCATCACACAGAGCCTGCAGTTAAACTCACAGTGGTTTATCATCACACTTTTAACAATCATTTTGTTCCACAATTGACAGCAAGAACAAACATGGAAGCGTCTGACTGACAAGCAGCACCTAATTATGTTCAAAAGAACTGAAAACGCCAAATGGGATGAATTTATGCCCCATTGTGAAAGTAAAATACTCTAATAGGTAGTGTACAGTAATCTACACAACATTAAGTGCAGTGTGTGGGTGAGAGGGGGGCAGTGTTTCTTTGTGATCCGGTTATGTTGTGGTCTGTGACTTCTGGTGTTCGTTGCAGTATGGTTAAAAATTATGACTAGGTTAATTTTTATTTAAATATATTAAAATTAAATAAAGTATAATTCTAATATTTTGGACATTTGTTTGGGTGAGAATTGGACAGCTTTTGGGCTGGAAAATTTTAGCTCCTTCTGCCAATACTGTGCTCAACCAGCTAATACTTGTGCCTGATGTGGACACACAGAACAAATTTCACAATTAACATTTAAACTAACAAAAGAATTGAACAGACCTCTTATGAGCTGTGAACAGATGAGATATTTTCAAAATAAGAGTCCCACATACATGATATGCCATTTCCATGTACTGAACGCTCCGGTCATACCCGGTCATACCTACCACATCCAGATTTTCATTCTATGGCACCTTTAAAATAATCTGGAGGAACAGAACACAGTAAACTCAAAGCATCTCTTGCTACAGATATCCTTGTGATGCCAATGTCATTTTAAAATGCCAGTGCTATAATAGTGATAGATAGAAATAAATCAGAATGAAATAGACTTCCTATATAGTTTTCACAACATTAATTCATTCGTTTTTCTCCAGCTCCACCCATACACTTTCTCATTCACAAATGAACTCATACACTCAGACTAATTTTAGTTCATCCAATTCACTTATACCTCATGTCTTTGGATTGTCGGGGAAACCGGAGCACCTGGAGGACCCAAGCAAACACAGGGAGAACATGCAAACTCCTGTGTTTACCTTTAAAGTAGTGAATGCTTTTACAGTTTCACCTGTACAGTCACCTCATTTTAAAATAGGTTTTGATTTGCTCAACTTTTGGCTAGTTGATTGTTGTCACTGTGTTAGTGAAGCATATGTGTGGTCAGTAATTGATTGGAATTGTTATGCCCTTTAAGGAACTTCAGGCTCCACAGGTTTGCTGGGTCTCTGCTTTCCGATGGAGCCCCTGGGAAACAGCTTCACTTGATCCTTTGCTTATAGTCTTACTCAATAACCTCCACTGACAAAATCTAGACTATTCTCTTGTTGTGTTACACTGCCAAGTGGGAACTAAAGTTTCACTAAAATGCTGTGATAGGTGTCATCTTATATTGCTTGCTTTTGTTTAGTTGTTTTTGTCTCTTTGTTTTGTTACTTATTGAGTTCACACCAAAAATGTTCAGACAGAAAATAAAGAGGGGTGAGACCATGTGCTAACAAGATAAGAAATTGATGTCTTGGGGCTGAAAACCTTTAATGAATGCACATTAACCAATTGATTGCATAATAATATTCACCTCTATGTAATGCCATGTGTCTACATTTTTGCATTCTTTTAGATAGGTGATTAAAGCAAGAAAGGAAATTGTAGTTCATTGTAGTTATGGGTTATTGTTACATGCCTAGGGGTGTTGCTCTGTTGTTCTCTCCTCCCCTTTCAATTTTAATTTGCTGTCTGCTGTTTTTCGCAGAGTTTTCACGAGTGAATCAGTCAGAAGAGGATGGGGGTGATTTAAACGGTCCAGTGACAACTCGGACCAGACTGGGGGGATCCTTAGCTCTTGTCACTGCTCTGGTTTTCTGTGTGACATTTGCTTTAATTTTTTGAGTTGTACATCTATTCAGAACGTCCATGCTAAATCTGCTTAAATCTACTAAAAGGGAAGTGAAGGGAAGTACGTCACATGACTTGCATTTATACACACACAATAGTTGATTCTCTGTTAATCCATTAGGTCAGAAGTGGGTTCTACCCTTTGTATGTTTGTCCAGTGAGTGCAGTTTAGTAAGGGGTGTGTGAAGCAGAAGATATTTTTTTTCCATTTTCATATTTCTCTTTATTTATTTAGAGGTGGGGAGGGTTTTGTTAGCGGGTGTTTAATTTGTTATTTCCCTTGATTTGACACTGCTTATTTTCCTTCCCTCTATCAGGTTTGTTTCAATTGATTTGTTTACTTATTTTGCATTGATTGTATTTGTAAATATACTTTGGGTGATTAAACATTCTTTTTTCCGTTATCTTTATTGTAAATAAAGCAAACCACTTTTTGCCACATCCGTTGTCTGTGTCGATCCATAGCAGCTAACATTTCAGGGGAATTTAAAAATTATTGGGTTGTTATAATTATGTTTAGCCCTTCTCATCCTCTGAGCCACATGGGGTGTAACAGTTATTTTCAGTAAAGTGTCAAACAATCTACACAGTAATATAGATTGAAAAACAGGTTGTTCTAAATAGAATAAATTAAACTTCTAATTGAAGACAGCTTTGTTTCTTCATGTTTAATACAGTGGAATAGTTCACAGATGTTTCTCTTTGATGTTCTAAAGCCAACCCAGGCTCATTTTTAAAATGTACCTTTACAGACATTTTCCGGAGACCGCGAATCCATGAGAGGGCGCTGTGTACACTTTTTGAGATCTTAAATTTCCCTCGCGAGTGCCATCTGCTCCTGCTGTTTTCACGTAAACTCACCAGAGGCCGCTGTCGACTGACTTTTTGACAGACGTTTTGACTGACTGAGTGAACGATCGACTGACCCACCCTCCTCCTTCCCTAAACCCAACCAATTTTATCGATCGACCCGCCCACCCACTTCTCTAAACTCAACCAACACGTTTCAAAAGCAATCCAAAAAAAGAAAGCTCTCGTCTTTTTTTAACACATTTTCAGATTTTACCACATTCTCACCCTGCTACTTACTTATTTGTTTTATTTTTTGGACACTGTTTTTGTCTTACCTGCTTTACACCGGCGTTACACCGCCTGAAGCGTTTGTTTAAAAAAAAATGAAATGCAGCCATACGTACTTCCGGCTACGTGATTTGTGGTCTCCAGAAACATCTGTAGGACTAAGTTTTCAGAATGAGCCTGTGTTTTCGAAAACCATATGGATAACCCTGATGATTTTATTCCATATTTTGCAGTCTATCAACAGTTTCTATTAATTGTTACCGCAAATGGTTCTTCTCGCATTTGAATATGTGGAATCCTAAATTAGATTTGAGAGTTTTGGAGCTCAATATATTCAGGAAAGCAACAAATCTGAAATATTCAGTAACACATAAGTCTCTTTCTGCTTCCATTTGTTCAAAATGGCAACATTCTTCAAAAGTTTTTTGCATTACTTCTTGAAGGAAAAAGTAACATGGGTTTGAAATAACACAAGATTGAGTAACTGGTGACAGTGTTCATTTTTGGGGTGAACTTTTCCTTTAAGTTTACGGTCAGAGTTGTTCTTCATGTGTGGAGAAAGTGGGTTCATTACATTTTGAAAAGTGAGCTGTCAGCAGACTGTGGTCTCCAGCAGTGGAAGGTTTTACACTCAAATGACTCACCATGAGACACATAAAGCTCCATCTCTCCCACAAGCTCCAGAGAAGGTCCTGCTGCCCTGAGGGAAGCCCGGAGAGCAAATCCACATGGAAAACCTCTGCATCAGCTTTGCGAGCAAGGTCGTTATATCTGTGGCAAGTTATGGCGGTGGTAAGAATGTGGTTAACCACTGGTGAAAACATCACTTTTCATTCATCAGGGAACTGTTTGTAATTGTTTCCAGACTCTGATCACGCAACAGCATATTTAGATAACATTTATTTGGCAGACAATTTCTGGCTTGCTATATTTTTGTTTGTTGCTCAATACAATTTATATCTGTCAAAACAGAGTCATTGTTGTCTTTTCCACTAACATTGCGTTTACATTCGATTAAAGAATGTGTGATTTATGTACCATTGACAGATTCTAAAGTTGGCTAGCAAGCAGAACATTTTATAGTTTAAAACCTTTTGCTATTGAATTTATACTTAAAATGACAAATCAACACATTTTCACATGTGAAAGGTTTTCAAATTATTTCAAGAATTTAATACAAATAATAAATAAATTTTATTGGTCTTTTTGTTCACGTACAAGCGGGCGCAGCCATTTAAAACTTTTCGGCTCGAGACTTCCGATCTCATTCACTTCCATTAATTTTTAGATGTTAAAAACTCATTCAAGCAGCTCGTTCTGCTGCTTGCTGTTGCAAACTGAGATTTTCTTATGAAATTATTCTACTTTTTATGTATAGTCATGCATATACTTGTTTGTAGAGCAAGTAGTTTAAAAGTTTTCTACCGTTTATTATTTCTAGTCATTTCTCCCTTAGCCAGCTGAATGGGAAGTTCTAAAACAATAGCAAAAACAAGCGCACTTCCCCATTGAGGTAAAAAGTCAATACATTTTTTGGTTTATTGTCTCAGTTTTATGTGTTGCATCATCACATAGTCTCATAGTCTTAAAGTTACCAATTTAAAGTAAATGGTAAATAAAAATGATCAAGAATAATAAAAAAAAAATTATATTTTCATAACATACTTTCGTGTTTCAACCTGTAATCCCATGGCAATTTGTTAACTTTATACATTTTGGCATACTGAAAGCTTATTCGTAAAAATTACTGTGATCTCAATTGTACGTTATCTTTGATCTGCTTACATCCCAAAGATTGATTATAATAACTTTGAAAAGTGACCCAACTGACTCAACCCAGCTTGGTGTCAAAATGACATTAAAAACACATAAAAATGCAAACTGATTTGATGTCAATGGAATACCTTCATATCAAAACAACATAAATTTGACATCCATTTGAGTGGCACAGTGGTGCAGTGGTAAGCCCCACAGCAAGAAGGTCGCTGGTTCGAGCCCCAGCTAGGTTAGTTGGCATTTTGGTGTGGAGTTGCATGTTTTTTACTGTGTTGCCTCTGGGTGCTTCAGTTTCCCCCACAAGTCGAAAGACATGCGCTATAGGTGAATTGGGTAAGCTAAATTGTCCATAGTGTATGTGTGTATGACCTTGTCCTCCAGGTTGGTGGTTGAGCATTGGGCCAACGGTCAACTCATAAAAATTGGATGTCAGGAAACACCAACATGTTGCAGCTGAATATCAACTTTGATAAAAACGGCCCTGGGAGTAAGTAAGTATTGGTGTCAAAAAACTATTAAAGGAATGTAGTCAATTTTTTAATGTGTTTTTTGACATCAATTCATTTATGTTATTTTGATTTAATTTAGACATCAAGATAGTTAACATGCATTGTATGGATAACAAATTTGTAATACTTTACTTAAAGGGGTGTTTATCATGAAATGTCATTTGCTCAGTTGTGACATTTAAATGCAAAGATGACACTGTTTGTTATGACAACTTGACATAAGCAAGAAAACAAAACTTGTCATAAATCTGTCATAAATATTATTATCATGATGCTCTTATAAATTTCATGAATTTTATAACAGCAATATATAGACAAAAGCAGGTTGTGATGTACTTGTTTTTGTCAAGTTGTCATAACAAACAATGCGATATTTACCATAAAAATGACATAACTGAGCAAATGACACTTAATAACAGTTGTCATAAGCATGCATAAAATCTCATTCACATGAATCACGTTATGTGTTTTTAAAGGTTTCAAGACAGTCTTATGAACACGCTTTCAAGTAAAATGTTACCAACAAATCCATTGTCATCAAGGTGCCAGCTGGGAATCCAGCATTTGGATTTTAAAAATAAGCTATTAGATTGTTACTTTCCATATGAATCACACTGTAAAACACAAAACCACCACCTTGTAAACCACCTGTACTTTTTCCAGGTTATGTGACACTACAATGGTGTTTGTATTGTCTCTCATTGTAGAGGTTATATAACTATGAAGACAATTAGGCATTGCTTGGAATTCTGGGCACTTCCTGCACTTATTTCCACCCCTAGCAAAGCCCCTGAAGACAATCCACTTCTCACATTTTAATTTAGAGGAACAAATGTCAAGTTCTGCAATATAAACATTCAAGAGTGTTCAATTCATCAAACAGCCTGCCAAAAGTACTGTATGCGCCATTAACCAAGTTACTGCGGCATTACTCTGATAGATGAAAATAACCACCAAAGCCTTGGTATGATTTTGAAATAAAAGCAAGTTGTTGCCATCCTTGAGTCATTTTGATGTGTGTTGGCAGGTAGAAATGATGAATGAGGAAATCAAAGCGTGTAGCAGAGATTACAGGCAATTTAATATGAAAGTGTCCCCCTGCAGGGGTGAGACCACCCTCAATAAACCACAGTCTCCTTTTAAATATCAGCACATTAATGAGATTTATGCCCACGCTTATATTCTAATTACAAAACTTACTGCCATGAGGCATTAGACTGTCTAACAGAAGATTTCATCCTGTATTTTAATCCTGTATCTGTTGCTTAGAGCATTTTCATGAAAAAAATGTATATATAAATACTTTTTTTTTTTTTTTTTAATACGTGCATATAGATAAGTACAAATTGTTTAAAATTTCGTCAAGAAAAAGTCAAGAGTTTGCAATTTAGTTTCTTCCCCCAGCTGCCACACATACTGTGGCTGGATGTGCTTGCAATAATTTTTACATACTTAAAAATTGTACATACATTAGATACTTTAAAAGGTTTTGTTTATAGACAACAACATTTTCAAAACAATCACATATTTTTCTTGTTTTGCTTGTCAAGTACATGTCCATACACATAGACTGAACATGTAATGTGCTTGTGTAACCTCTCTGGTATAACAATGTTAATGTATTTACTAACATGAACAAACAATGAACAGTATATTTATTACAGTATTTATTAATCTTTGTCATCATTAGATAATGTAAATAAAGTTGTTCATTGTCTTATTTCATGCTATAACATGGTTGTCTAGAAATATCGTTTCTGATTGTTAAGTTGCGACATTCCAAGGTATGTTATTCCCAGTTAACAACCTCTAAATAACGCAGTCTCATCCAGGAACTTTGAATCACCTTGAACATCAATAAATACATTCAAATCCAAATACATACATCTGCATTCATAAATCGTTTTGTCTGTCAGTATATTTGGACTGTTTGGCGCCGTATGGTGAATGAATAAACAATACATAGATAGTCTATGCTGTATTCAGCCAGTTTCGTTTCTGTCAGCTTTGTGTTTTTGACTGTTTGACGCCATGGTGTGACTGAATAATATGCAGGTTATGTTATACTTCATCACTTGATGTTATTCTGTCAGCTTTGCATTTCATTAAATAATTAATAAACTATTATCGCTGAGAACAAAATTTTGTGCCTATTTTTTATGTTTGTGTGGCAAGTAGCTGTGTAATAAGCAGGATAAATTCAGGAGTTTTTTTCGTAGAATAGCCTAAAGCCTTTCAGTCTAATACAGCCATCTGTGTTGTGTCGGGCTGTCAGTATTCTTCTGTTATTCTGCGATAACAACTTAACAAGTATGAATTTGGATTTTAACAATGCATATTATCAATAAATGCTACAAGTATTGTTCATTATTAGTTTATGTCAGTAGGCTAATTACATTAACTGACATTAACTGATGAAACCCTGTTTTAAAGTGTGAGCTATTGTCCTAAACACTAAGAATGGAAACTGTGCTTTTTTTTGCAAATGTTTTCGGCAAAATTTGAATGCCATGCATGACAATTTGGTACTTTGGATGAAAACGTAGCTTGCCTTTCCAAACCTCGCTTACTGTACCTGCTCCAAACAGTAGTGAAATGCTTTCTGATCAGAGTCTTCTTACTTTGGGCACTCTTGCCAAAAAACGTGTATAAATCAAGTCACTGATTTTATCAGATATGTTTTTAAAGATATCACGATCATCCCTTATCAACTTCAAAGTGAAGGCGTATGTCAGCAATATAACACACATACTTCTTGCCATTACTTCAAACACATGGGTCATGATAAATTTATGTGGCCATAAAAAAGGATTTTGGGCTTCTCACAAACTGTTTGACATCTGTGCTCAATTTTTAGCGTAGCGTATACAAGGGTGCAGCAACCCTTTGTTCTCTTGTCATGCGGGGGGTCCTGCGGTTTACAAGCCAGCAGAGGAAAGAAGGTTGATTCTGGAGGTGAAGCCGACAGCAGTTCTCATTTAAACTCTCAGTACATTTGAGAAGCAAGATCTGCTTCTGTTTTGGACATATGTGGATTTTTATTCCTAAGGCTTTAAAGGTTATTTCCATCACATATAACACCTACAACACATACAACTAACAAAATAAATATACTACAATGATTCAACAAAATGTTACATTTTTTATGTTTCTCTTGATTTGTTAAAATTGTATTTATTATTTTTACCCAACACAATAATTTGGCAGTGATGGAAAGAGTACTGAAAAATCATACTTAAGTTAAAGTACTATTGTAGACCAAGTTGAGTAAAAGTATCTGTTGTAAATATTACTCAAAGTATGAGTAAAAGGTAGACCTTTCAAAAGTACTCAAGAGTAGTGAGTATTACGCTGTTAAAAGCAGATGCATTTACATGTAATTTGTGGATGTGAGTAAATGTAACATTCTGTATTGTATTTAGTGCCCAGCAGGCACACAACGACATAAGACATTAATATTAGATTTAGGTCGTGACATCAGGTGACCAAAATTCAATGTCTAGCCAGCATCTAAGGACAATGTTATTTTGATGTACAATAACGATGTCAAATTACGTTGATATTTGGTTGATTTTAGAGAAGTTTCACAAACTAAAGCTACGGTCACACTTGACTTTTCTTCCCATAGACTTCCATTCATACGCACGCGAATACGTCAGACCGGAAACGCGGGGTCATGCGTCAAGTTTCGCATGTTGCTGCGGTGCAAAGTTCAATCTTGGTGAACTCTGACCTGCGAAATCGCATCACTTGACTGCATGAGACCAATCGAGGATGAAAACATGACCTCTCTGGACAGATATTTAAAGCATGGAGCAATCGCTCTCTTTTTTAAATGTCTAATCATCTTGTTTAATCCTGCCCCTTTTCGCAGCGCCGCACGACAGAATTTCGCACACACAAAGCCCGGTGTGACCGTAGCTTAATTTCGAGAGGAGCATGTGATATGATTGACTGCAACTGGTCTCTCATCTACAATCATTAGTTAGCCAATCAGATTAATCCAAACTCACTATAAGTAGCCAAGCAAAAAATTACTCCCTTATCTTCGTTTTCCGAAGAAACTCCCCATCCACTCCTGGGCTCAATTATATCCGAGCTCAGGGTTCTCTCCCAGGACAGCATGCCAAACCTGCTAATAGCGTCAAGCAATGTCTAAGTGTGAACTCTTGAAGGTTGTGTTAGAAAGTGACCAAAATTCAACGTCATATTGACATCAAATAAAGACATTTATTCGTCAGGCATGCCAACCAATATTCAACATCTGATAGATGTCATATTGGTAATGTCCACTCAACATCAACCTGTAACATCATAAGACGTTGAAATTTGGTTGATTTTAGGTTGGACATTAGACATCTGATGTCAACCTGATTTTCATATCCAAACAAAATGCAATGTCCCCACAACGTTAGGGTACAACGTCAATCTGACGTCATGTTGACGTCTTGTGGCTGCTGGGTGTTTGAGGCCATTTTGGTCATCATAGAGTAAACATCCATCATCCTTCATCAGCGACATGCATCTAAACTGTCTCTAGGTCAATGCGTGTAAAGAATTTTGAACATCTTATTGGACACTTTTAATGCTTCTTAACAGTTTGCTGCAATTATAAATCGCCTATGTCTTGAGGTAGTTCATTATGATGAAATTTACTCTCTATGTGTGATTTGATTGGACAGGAATCACAAGACAAATTTTTCTAATCCCTATAAACAAGAAAAAATAAAGTAGTGTCTGCAGGCTAAAGGAAAGTAGTTGAGTAAAAGTACCAATACTGCACTAAAAATGTAGTCAAGGGAAAGTAAAAGTGCACATTTTTTAAACAACTTGGTAAAATAACAATTCCTGAGAAAAACTACTCAATTATATTAATTTGAGTATTTGTAATTTGTTACTTTAAACCACTGTAATTCGAGTAAACAAATTTATGGACTGTGATCTTGTTTTTTGTGAAGTTTTTGTTAGATTAGTTCCAGCTTTGCCTTTAGTACTGACTAATCTAATGTTAATACACAAATATTCTCTATTACTTTAAAAGAGCCATCTGTGAAGGGTTGATCTGAGCACTGTATATGCTTTCAGTTTTATTTAGGTTTCATATATTATATACCTTTTTTTTCAAGCAACTAATATGTCTGTCATGTAAATGCAAGACCAAAGAGCATAAAAGTATTGCAAATGCCCTGTGGGGATGCATGTTCTTAAAAGTCCCCTGAAGTGCTTTGAAACGTGCATTTTCTGTTTGATGTAATCTCAACTGAAAATTGAAGAGAGGGTGGGACATAGAATAGCTCATACCCTTTAAAAGAACAGCTGATAGTGTTTTGTTTTTATCACAGCTCTGCCAGTGAAAGTTTTTGAGCTCAAGCACATGAAATAAAATTCAAATGAGAAGCGCCTTGAATAGGGCAGATAGTAGAGAGCGTTTGATTGGTCAAGATTTGATAAAAAACTGAAGCATGACATGTAAAAAAAATGTTGATCAATTTAGGAGGAAGTGACAAACTGCAAGCTTTGGATGCTTATGTCAGTTTTATTCTAAATGTAAATGTCAGTTTCTTCTAATTGTAAATTTTGTCAGCGTTTTGTGGCATGCTAGACTACAGAGAACATACTGTAACTAACATCTAAAAAGCTTTATTTTATTTTCACAGAACCTTTAAGAGAGTCTTTACAAGATAGTTGAGCAGCTTCCCTGATAGATAACTTTTACGCAGGCAAGCACCATTCATTTCTGTTTCCTTCGGACCATCTAATTTGTTAAAGCCTTCTTCATGTGCTTGTTAAGATTTGCCTTTTTTGCAAGGACATGTGTCCTTTAGTATCTTTTTAAATCCAGGTGTATGCTTTGGCTTAGATAGCACAGGTTATGGTCTGCCAAATAAACTCACTTTGAGTCAACTTGTACTTTTTAGGACCAGATGTACACTGAGCAGAGCAAACAAGAAAATTCAAGAATCCAGGTGTTCACATGAATGTGTGAATCTTTGGAAAGCCTTTTCCCCATTCCAACGAAAGCTTCAGCCATTTGTTTAAGCATTAGCATTAGAATTGAAAATAAACCTGAAGCATTTGTGGTTTCATGCATTCAAGTAATTCTAGATTTAGAGCTATAAAGTAGTGCATATTTATTGCAGCAAACTCTGTAAAAACATTGAACAAAGACTTTGAATTTTGTAATGGCGAGTTCAGACTGATTTTAGCCCCGATTTTGACTCGCCGACAGGTTTTGAGAAATCACAGACAAATGTCTGAAATCACAGGCAAATCAGTGCTTGTTCACGCAAGTAACAATCACAGTGTGAACTATCAAAGACATAATCTGAGAGAATCGCAGATGAGAAAAATCTCTTCTGAGGCTTTCTTGATAAAAGAAGCACAGCAAGAACGCATCCAGGGATTTGATTCACAGACAAGAACAGATCTTAAGGAATCCCAGCGAACACCTTGATGCCAAAACAGAAATCAAAAAATGGCTAATTGATTTGATGTCGATTTGACATCCACACATTGATGCCATTTTGACCACCAATATAACTACACAAAATGCCCATGCAATGCCCTATCAAGGATTGGCCAAGCTACCCACCTAGCAACTGTATAGCCCCTTATCAACCATTCAAATTGCTTATTCATTTCCATTTCCAGGGTATTTATTATTTTATCAGAATTTTATTATTGGATTAGTTTCTCTGAATATGTTTGAAGAGTTCAATTCAGTAGCAATCAGTTCAGTTCACCTGTGCTAGTGAAAATATCAGGAAAATTATTCAGTTTATTGTTGATTCAGTTCAATACTGGTTCAATGCAATTGAACACTAAGTGGTGGTGGTCTTTTTTATTATTTTATTTTATTTTCATTAATTATTTAATTAATTCATTAATTAATTAATTCATTCATTCATTTTCCTTTGGCTTAGTCTCTTTATTCATCAGAGGTTGCCACAGCGGAATGAACCGACAACTTATCCAGCATATGTTTTACACAGCGGATGCCCTTCCAGCTGCAACCCAGTACTGGGAATTTAATTTAATTTAATTTTATCCAGAATGAATACACCAAATCTAACACTGTCTGAACATGCCATAGATGTTGTTTTCTTCAGAGGGAGTGCATGTGTTAGCCTGCAGGGCTTATCCAGTTTTCAGAATTGTTTTGATCTGGTCATAAGCTCTACTTTCTTTGAACTTGTGTTACATGTGACATGAATATTAATGACAGTCTTTTTGTAATATATGATTTGTTTCTTTGGCAGATGACCTGAAGTGAAGGATGAATCATGGCAGGTCATTGCTATTTCACAGCAAATGTTAAATCCTGAATAATTGTCAGATTTCAAATGTGTTCTGACCTGCGTCCCCCGGACCTCTGATCCTTTTTCAAAAATGCATCGGATTTCAGCCATTTAGATTGGCTAATTTGTGAACTCATTCTTAAACACATTTACATTTCAGATTCAACATCTTGTACAAGGTTTTAGTCAGGTTTTAACAAGCAGATTGTGGAAAAGCTTATTACTTTCCAGAACTTGATAATGCACTTTTATTCTCTTCTGCAAGGCCTGCCCTGGATACACTGTGCAACTGAAACAAGGAAATGGTTTATTTTGAGTTTGTTTGCACATTTTCTTTGTATGTGCTTATTGACGTACAGTTGAAGTCAGAATTATTAGCCCCCCTTGATGATGTTTAACAGAGTAAGGAAATTTTCACAGTATGTCTGATGATATTTTTTCTTCTGGACAAAGTCTTATTTGTTTTATTTTGGCTAGAATAAAAGCCATTTTTAATTTTTTAAAAGCCATTTTAAGGTCAATTTTTTTTTCGATAGTCTACAGAACAAACCATCATTAAACAATAACTTGCCTATTTACCCTAACCTGCCTAGTTAACCTAATCTAGGTAAGCATTTAAATGTCACTTTAAGCTGTATAGAAGTGTCTTGAAAAAATATCTAGTAATTTTATTTTATTATTATTTACTGTCATCATGGCAAAGATAAAATAAATCCGTTATTAGAAATGAGTTATTAAACCTATTATGTTTTGAAAAAAAATCTCTCCATTAAACAGAAATTGGGGAAAAAATAAATGGGGGCTAATAATTCAGGGGGGCTAATAATTCTGACTTCAACTGTATATTACACAATTTTATGATCTAAGAATAATCTGGAGTGATACATTATTAATTTCATTACAATGCATCAAGAAAAAACCCCCAACAACAACAAGTGTACATATTGAACCAACAAAGGAGGTATATTTAAATGTGTTTCTTGTCTTTGAATACAAATGACTAAAATATTTAATTAAAAAAAAGAAAATCCAATGCTTTAAGGCAGTATTTATCTATGGCTATGATATGACATGTAGACTGAGATACTTCTGCTTGTAAAATCCTAAAACATTATTTTAGAGACATAGACTTTCCTGAGTATAGAAACAATGTTATTCAGCAATTATCTTTATTGATGCATGGCAAACCAGCAGAGTCCTTACAAATTGTGTCCATCACTTGCATGTTCAAAATGGAGGCACACTTTTGCTGACAGTTTATTTGAAATGGAGTTACAATTTTGGTCACAAGCTATTGCTATTGCTGATACTGTACATATCGCTGGTTGAATATAATAATAAAGAACAACATAAACTGTTTTAATGAGAATAAATGATATCACATTGTGGTTTTTTGGTGATGATGTTGCTAGTTAATATGATGGTGTATACTGTATATATGAGTAGAACACTCCAGTTACTGACATAACCTTGGATCCCTGAGATAAGGAAATTTGAACCCATTTAAATGCATATAGAAAAACGCCTGGAATTGTAAACCCTAATTGGTTCATGTTTATATAGCAGCACAGATGTTATATCAGCCAATCGGCCAGAGTATCATATAGACATCTCTGTATATATGCAAAATATCAAAAAAGATAAAAGTTAAGATGACTAATGCATCATCTCATGAAATGACATATTTGTATGTCTGACTTGAGTTCTAGTGCCACTGTACATGTACAAAACCGATTGTAGACTTAAAAGGTCTAAAAAGCACATTGTCATTCCAATGTTTGCCCTGTGGTCTATTATTGCTGCTTCTTGTAGGTAAATGTGACACACAGAGAGAAAAAAGACTATTCTCTTCCATATGAATGAGAGTGGTTTGACATAACACTTGCATAACAGGGAACACAGGACTAAGGACAAACCACCTACACGATCTTCAGAATTGACACAGGTGGTTTTTGCTTTCATTGAACATCCATGAAAAGCAGAGCACTCTTTGGCACTCAATAGGAGATTTGAATGCACACACTTATGTTAGCTCCATCATGAAAATTGGATTCTTTTTTCCATTGAATATCAGGTGTTTTACAGGCCTTTCGTTCCACTTAAATACAAGTATCATTATACTTATGCATAACGTGCTAAGAGCTGTTGGGTTTTGTGAATGTTTTATGGGAAACATCATGAGAAAGTTGAAAACCTTTTTTTATTGATTTTTAAAATTATTTTTATTTTATTTTCAAACTGTCCCAAACACAAGCATCTGATTACACCAGAACATCTAAAATAGCTGTCATATAATGTCAATAAGGACAAATGTTATAAAAGTAATGTATAATATAGTTGCAGTATTAAAAAATCTGTCAAACAAACAGACAGTTACATCAGTGTCAAACAGAATGAAAAAAGTAAACAGCTTAACAGTTCAATTCAATTCATTTTTATTTATATAGCACTTTTACAATGTATATTGTGTCAAAGCAGCTTAACATAGAAGTTCTAGTAAATTAAAACTGTCAGTCCAGTTTTCAGAGTTGAAGTTCAGTTTAGTTCAATTCAGTGTGGTTTAATTCTCACTGTTGAAAGTCCAAACACTGAAGAGCAAATCCATCGATGCACAGCTCCACAAGTCCCACACCAAGCAGGCAACAGTGGAGAGGAACAAACTTCATCAATTGAAAAAAAAGAGAAAAAACCTAGAGAGAAACCAGGCTCAGTTGGGCATGACCATTTCTTCTCTGGCCAAACTTCCTGTGCGGAGCTGCAGTCTAGGTGCCGGAGGCTGGAGAACACTGGACGTCCATTGTGGAGAAATGCAGGTGTGGGTAGGTCACCGACAGGTATTCAGAGTGACCCACCGGATCAATGCGATGACTCATCTGTCACTGGGGTCTTTTAGGAATCAGTGTTATGCTCTCTGCTACTCCTTGACCGCCACAGCATCAGCTCAGGATACAGCCTGGTCTAGGATTATGGATACCTTGGCATCATATCTTCACAGCTCTTGGATCGCATCAATGATGCTGAATAATCTCTAGGGGCCTCGAGATGAGTATGCCCAGGTGAAAATAGAGAATAAAGAAATTAATTAGCGTAGCTGCTGTTCATAGTGTATTTAAACACGAGATGCAAAAATAAACTGTTATAATTTAAAATAGTAATTATATAAACAGACATAGAAACAAACATGTAAAGCATTTGAGTATTTCTAACTAAGTGTCTGGTGTATTAAGACATGAGGAGTGTGTTCTACAGGTGGTTTGTCAAGCCCATTCACCTGCGTGGAGCACATGCATAAGTCATCATACCATTATATGAAACATTGTGTATATGCTTTACTAAAAAGATAGGTCTTTAAATTAGTTTTGAACTGAGAGAGTTTGTCTGAGCCTCAGACATTATCAGGAATGCTATTCCAGAGTTTAGGAGCCATACAAGAGTAGGCTCAAGCTCCTTTAGTAGACTTTGCTATTCTACTACCAGAAGCCTCGAGTTTTGAGATCTTAAAAGGCACCTATGGTAAAAAATCTACTTAAGCTGTTTGGACAGAAATATGTGTAGGTATAGTGTATAGGCAGTCATATTGGGGTGATATAAACACACAGAGTCCTTTTTTTTTCAATTTAACAACATAAAAACGGTGGACCAATTGAAGCGGTTTGCAGACCGACCGCAACTTGACGTAGGAGTGTGGTCCCCCCACCCACCGAATTGATTGACAACTGCGTAACATGTCCCGGTAGTCAGGTGTATAATCATATCAACAAAAGAAGACGAGCGCAAAGCAACCAGGAATGAAAGGTCTGTTCAGTTTGCTAGGATCATCAATCATTATCGAATGATCATTATCAAAATCAAGAAGAGTGAGTTTCACAACTTTAAAATGTTTTAAAACAGTGCACTTGTGTAATGAATTACAGCGATTTACTTCAGCTTTACTTCATCACCACAGCCGCGTGTCAGAACAATTATAAAGAAGACAATCCCGGTTTGTGGACGTTAATTCAGGTTTATTTTGTACATTAACATAACAGATATTCATACAGCAGTGCAGATTAACCTGTATCCTGTCACATTTGCGTGCAAAGCTAAACACGCACTGTCACGGGGTAACCTAGGTGCCCTTTAAAGAACGAGTTGGATTGTAGCAAGACAGAAGGTTGGTTAGATAAACAGAATCTAGATTATTTAAAGCTTTATACTGTAGGTAAGAAGTAATATTTCATAATCAATATGGAACTTAACAGGCAGCCAGTGAAAGAAGGATAAAATTGGGATGATATGATCATATTTTCTAGTCCTGGTAAGAACTCTGCCAGCTGCATTTTGCACAAAAACTGAATAGAGGATGCTGGGCAACCAGCGAACAGAGCATTAGAGTAATCCAGCCTAGAAGTCATAAAATCATGGACTAGCTTTTCTGCATTTGAAATGGATAGCATACTTCGTAACTTAGCGAAATTTCTCAGATTAAAGAAGGCGGTTTTTGTGACATGGGAGATGTGATTTTCAAAGTTTGGTTGCTGTCTAACAGCCCCATACAAGGTTAATGGGCAGAGTTGGGAAAGTTGGCCCTGACATTCAGCACCACACAAGGGACAGGCATGTGTGTGAGGTGGTTAGGGGTGGGGAAGGGGTCTTGTTTCTCTATTCCAAGCAGGCTGTTCTGTTGCAGGAACTTCATTTCCATAAGTCAGTGAATAAAACATGTCTTTGTTACTGTGTAATTGCACAAAAGGTAAATTAAGTAAATGAAATGTACCTGCTACAGGTTTGCTTTAGTGTTATCAGCTTAATAACTCTAAATGTACTGTACTTCCATTACTACATTATGTACTAAAGAACACATTAAAGTAATTGTTTTGTGGCATCATGGTGTTTATTTATCTATTAGCATTTTTGTTTCAATGTCTCCAGATCACATCTTGATTATCAGCACCTGAATCTAATTAAAGCCACAATTTAAGCAGAAGCGAAGAAGGAGATGGAGAGCTTCGCATCCACGTCTGACTAATGTTTACTCTCTCTCTGCACACATACAACTGGCCAACAATCACCACACTCCCTGGACACATGAATCACTCCCCCGTGTTAGTTCACCAAAGAAAAATGAAAGTTATGTCATTAATTACTTACCCTTATGTTGTTACAAAACCCCTTAGACCGTTGTTTGTCTTCAGAATAGACTTCAGAAAACATTTTAAGAGAGAACTGAGCTACAAGACCTCATTAACCATAACCAGCAAGTTTCCAATGACAGGTACAAAAAAAGTACCAAACAACATCCTCAAAACAGTCCATATGTCTTCAGTGATTCAATCAGAATGAGAATACTTTTGTTTGGTTTGAAAAGCAATATGTTAACCAATTGATTTCACAATGCACTGTTCATAAAAATGAGTGTAAGAATCTCACAAATGAAATCTTTCCAAAATCAGTTGTATGCAGTTTTAACCCTCTACTGCATGCATAAAGATAGATAAAAAAGAAGATATATATTTATATATATATTTGACTGTTTTTCTTTTCTTAAAATGGCTTAACTTGAAGTATTGGATTTTGAAAATTTTCTTTTTTTAAGGTACTTTATGATACAACAACATCCAACAGTGGATCTAACTTAGAAATGTCAAATTTAGATCTTTCCTTTTAATTAATCATTTTGTTGTTTGTTTTGATTTAATTGGTGTTGCAGTATTATAAGCTTAACAGAACTTATAAATGACACCTTATACATACTTTCCAACAACTCATATTTCAACAGCTTTCATTTATTCCATACCTTTTTGCTGAATATTATTAAGAACAAACATAATATTGTATTATCATGTATACAACATACAGTAAATATAAATATTTTCTCCAGTAAATATTATAATAAATAAATAACAAGTCTGGTATAACCAGATGCATCAGAATAATGTAGCTACTAGCTAACAATGTTTATTTATTAAACTATATACTATACTGCACCTGTCTTACCTGCCTCAGAGCTAACTTACTTGAACTGTTTCATCACTGCTCTTATCAAATGTCCAATCTGCATCATTCTCTTGGTCACTAAAACCCATCTTATCCTCACTTTTATCTGTAGGAATAGCCAGTTCTGTCCTTTTCTTCTTTCACTTACCATAGAACATGGTGGTGCTTGCTAATACATTGTTCCTTATGTTCATATCTATTCAAAAGTAGTATTGCTATTAGAACTAGATTTTATCCATAATGCAAATGCCATTAAGATAAAACTAATCAACATTATATTACTAGCATTCATGTTGTTATTGTTACAACTTAAAAGTTCACAGCTGACCTTGCTAGCTAGCTAACCCATTGCAACATTGCACATTACACTATTGGACAGTGTTGCCATTTGGCAACACATACATTTGATCGATTTACAAAAAACGATTTACTAATTTGATTAAAAAAAAATTGAGTTGTGAATATGTCATCATTACTTACTGGAGGTGATGTTTCAGATTTTTGTGTGGATCTGACATAATTTGATCCTTTGTTTTTATTGACATTTACATTTGCATTCAGCAACTACTCACAATAAACGCCAGTCTGTCAGAAATCGCTTTACAGAAAAACACTGCAGGTCATGTGACTTAACCAAAGAACATCATTGGCTACACTAAGGTCTTATCTTTCCAACAACAAAAAAATATATAAATGTTGGTCTTAAAGAAACAGTGGCAGGGAAATGAGCTTAAATGTTATGTTGCCACATGACAACACCATGCAGTAGAGGGTTAAAGTTTTTCATGCAAGTTTTTTACATTGACAAGTTTAAGGTTGATATTTGTACTATTTCTGTATTTAGTAAAATATGTTAGGAGTTTTTTTTGTAGTTTAATGCAGTTTTGAGCTATGTATCTAGAAACTATGGATTGTGTTACATACATAGCCTTCAAATTGGGAGCGTAAGAATTTTATATGTATGTGTATATACTCCAAACACAATCCTGCCACCATCCTGATTACCCGAGATCATAGCAATGCATGCAGTGTGTGCCTGCCCACCAGGATCACATCTCAGCACCGCCCAGAGCCTGGCCACTGGAAGTGCGTATTGTGTGGGATCTGCTGGTATATATTCTGCTTGGATGGGACTGGCTGGGATTTGAGCAGCTGCTTGACATTTTGATGCAGCTTGTAACAACCACTATTGACATCAGAAACACAACAGGCACAGTCATCCAGTTTTGCTGGCCACCGCCAGTGACAGAGCGAGTTTTGCAATAATCCTTTAGTTAACTTATTTATGGACCTGGAATTACAGGTCACTGCTGGAGTTAGTAAGTTGGGAGGGAGAGGAGCAAGCAGGTGACCTGTTTTGTCGCCATGGAAACTGCGCTCCCGTCACAGTCACTCCAGAGCATGTGCGGATCATCAACACCTAAATCCATTCAAAACCACA
The DNA here is from genome assembly GCF_903798145.1 of Danio aesculapii. Classification (NCBI taxonomy): domain Eukaryota; kingdom Metazoa; phylum Chordata; class Actinopteri; order Cypriniformes; family Danionidae; genus Danio; species Danio aesculapii. The sequence continues at coordinate 14,044,768 of NC_079453.1, forward strand.
GGATTTAAGAAGAAAAGAAGAAGAAATTTTGTGTCCGTGTGTAATCACTCCCTTGTGTTGTGTGGATGTCATTTTGTCTTGTTTACTGTCTTGCATTCTGAATTGTTTGGCTTTCTATATTACCTGTATTACTATGGTAACTATCTGAACTGTTTAAGCTAAAAGGCTGGACTCTAATCAAGTTGTAATAACATCTCTAGGAATTTGAGTGGATTAGTAAATTAACGTTACATCAATGAAATATCAACTTAAAAAAATAAATAAATTACATTTCAAATTTGGGTTGAAACACACTAGTATGGAAGGGCATCCACTGTGTAAAACATATACAGGAAAAGTTGGTGGTTCATTCCACTGTGGAGACCCCTAAAGAATAAAGGGACTAAGCCAACACACCAGATTTTTTTTGAGTGTTAGAACTTGAAAAATATACTGGTGCAACACTCTGTCCTGTAATAATTAAAAAAATTAATAACAAAAAAGTATTTTTATTGCAAATATGTGGCAACCAGGTGCTTTTAATACTGTTAATTCAATCGTATAAGTTTTTACAGCTTTATTAAAACTAAAATAAGAGTTTCTGATTTAGTTTCTGAGTTTCTGAATTAAAGATCTGACTTAAAAAAATATACAATAAAGGTGTGCCTAAGTAAAGTGAATACTGAGTGAAACAGAGCAAACCAAAGATTTGCTTATTTGTGCTTAATCCAGTATCATGTACAGTTGAAGTCAGAATTATTAGCCCCTCTTTGATTTTTTTCCTTTTTAAAGAAATGTTTACAGTATGTCTGATAATATTTTTTTCTTCTGGAGAAAATCTTATTTGTTTTATTGTTTAGAATAAAAGCAGTTTTTAATTTTTAATGAACCATTTAAAGGTAAAAATTATTAGCCCCTTTAAGCAATTTTTTTTCGATAGTCTACAAAACAAATCATCATTATACAATAACTTGCCTAATTACCCTAACCTGCCTAGTTAACCTAATCAACCTAATTATGCTTTTAAATATCACTTTAAGCTGTATAGAAGTATCTTATAGAAGAAAAAAAATCTTCTCTCCATTAAATAGAAATTGGGGGAAAAAATAAACAGGGGGGCTAAATATTCAGGGGGGTGGGGGCTAATAATTATGACTTCAACTGTACTTTAATACGCTCATTCTTTATGAGGTTTGGTTGAGCAGTTTACAAGAAATGTGATTACAAACCATTAAATGCACATGTCCCACGTGTCTCTGCTTCTCCACTATATCTTCCCTAATGTGCCTCGGGCTTTGTTTCCAAACTTTTAAGAGAGTTGTTTTCACACATGGAGCCTACATTTCAATCCTCAGCTGGCCAAACTGAACCCCACACCTCTGGGTAATCTTTCAGTACTACTGATATCTCAGTTTTCAAAAAAAAAAAAAAAAAAAATACACTAACTAAAACACCATGCATACAGTGTTGGCTGGCATGTCCATTTGTCATGTCGATGTGAGTAGGTGCATGGTCTTGTGTAACAGTTTTAGTGAATGTAAATCGCAGATCTGATGGCTGAGAAGCAACTTATTCCAGGAACAAAGGTACAGAAAAACCCTCCTGAGACCAACATAAACGATTTAACAAAATCTAAGTGGGCCTGCAACCAAGCTTGCTGATCGGAAGTATTTCAACTCAATCTTACGGGGAAAAGCAATTTTATGAGACAGAAATTTCTTATTAATTGTTCAATTGGTCTACAAAAACTTTTCTTGTGCTAATTTTTACAATTTTATATAACCCCAGCCCTAAACTTTTTAAAATAATTTTTAAAGCTGCTTATTGGATAGAATGTCCTTTCATTTTTCAATGAATTACAGAGATTAAAACTTTGTTCAGTCTTTTAGTAATTTGACTGAGACTAACTTTATTTCAAAGCATTGTTCAAAGAAAAGTGTTGTAGGATTGGGTTTTAAAACCACAGCGGTTCGAACTGTAGTTCTGCCGAATGGGCAGTATTAATAGCTATAAATGTGGGAGAGCGTTGATATTATGTGATTGTATTGTATTGCAATATGGAACAGTTAAGTGTTGATGTTAAATCAAAAGTAATTCACAAATACTTGAAAATGAGATGATTTAATGACAATAATTCTCTATAGTTACAACTGAATTAGTTACAAAATAACTGTATGAAATGATAAAATATGGAATGATAAACATATGATATAAATTGTACCCAGCTTAAATGTAAAATTAAAGTTACCAGAGGTAGAAGGAGAGACACAGGGGGAGGGAGAGAGAGACAAAGAGAGCAGGCCCAGAAGTTAGCCTGACTGCAGTAGAGTCAGAGAATATTCAGAGGTGGAGAGGACCAGAGGAGGAAAGCAGACCAGGAAAGACAGGCCAGGAAAAGAAAAGAGACAGAGCAGCGTTTTACCACCTATTTTGTATCTTTCTTGACCATGTGACTAAAGCCCAAATGCTGAGACATTCAAACTGACCAATCAACATGTGACCACATCGTAAAACCCCCAAAGTCCACATACCAGGCCCTGATCTTATCAGTATCTGCCTTTGGAGTCAGTATGGACCTTCTTGAGTCAAAAATACATGTTTTGTCATACAAACAAACGCATATAATAATTTAGCCTCTTACAGTCCTCCCCTGGCACCGTTGTGACACTTATAGAGGCAAAAGGGTGACATTAATGATAAAAATATGCTTTGTGATGTGTGCTGCTGTTATCTTCGGACTTCCTGTCCAGGCTTGTTGCAGGTATAAGGGTGGTCAGTCTTTGTTGTCTTTCAGCCCTGTGTGAGAGGTTTCAATTAAATGGTGTTGCACTGCTTATATGCAAATTGTCCTTCATACCCCCACAAGAATAGTTGCTGAGGAATGCAGGGAACCCCTGCTCTTCTCTTGAAGTAGATCAGAAGACGTGAACCTTTTCTCCATGGATCCTGTATTTCAAAACAGCAAATGGCACAACAAACAGCAAAAGCAAACACATGGCATTTGTCATTGATCAAAGGATTGATGTGGTCAGTTTGAGTTCTTCTCAAGCAAAATGCTCTTAAATTAATGTAATTAAAAATATGGTCAAGATTAAGACAAAATAAAAAGCAAACAAGCTCTTTACACAATATCTGGAAATATCAAAATTAAATTGCTTTACAACAAAATCAACAATAGCTGGTTAAGAGTATCAGCAAAATATTCTGTGTAACCAAATACACTGAATTAAATGAATCAGTGTTCAAAGACAATCACAATTACATTTAGATGGATTAAAAACAAAGTAAACACAAATAACTTTTGTTGTAGAGATCTCAATAATGTTACAAAAGCAACAATATTTCAGCATTTTGGATTTAGAATCCCAATTTACATTTTGATATAACTTGTTGAAACAAATAATCAGTAACTGGTTAAATAATCAAAAGAAACCAAAATAACAACACAAGATGAAAAACCCATAGTTATGATAAAGTCTGATTGAAAAGACTTAAATAACATGTAAATCTATATGAAGAAGTGTCAGACAAATGTGAATTTGACTATGTGTGAAGATTTGAAATGTTGTTCTCTGTGTGGCAGTGTTTCAGCTGAGGCTATGTCTTTGTGTAAACATGCTCGCAACAAAGGGTGGAAGTTTTACGACAGTGTGTAAAATTTTGTCCTGTTGTAACAGGGAGTTAGGATGGAATTTGAGCATGAGATGTGACTGTGATCTGGCTCAAAATACTTCCAAATCAATGTTTTTTAAGGAGCATGCTAAAGTGCAATGTTTAAGGCTGAATCCTGTAAGAAAGCATTTTCATAGTTACTGCAGTTATTACACTGGAGCCACAAGGCAATTCTATACTCCTGTTTGTAGTTTAAACTGCAGCTATATTGAGGATAGCAGAGTTTACCACTTTTAGGAGATGAGACTCATCCAACATATAAACACAAGTACCTTAAAATTAATAAATTTCAGCATACAGTTAATTCCTTATTTATACATGACATGCGGTCTAGAATGCATCTGTGGCTTCTAAAACCTCAGACCTGAGTGTTTTTACACCTACAGTAAGAAAATCATGTTCTAAGGAATTACTCAGTCTATGTGTACGTGTAGTATCACACAATACCATTGTGTTCTATGGAAATGAAAATGTGTATAACACAAATATAACAAATTTGGAAATGCAAACAGGATCAGCAATGGTTAACTTTTATTGCCATTAGGCTGCTAACCCACCAGCAAAGGAAGTTAACAGTTGCAGGCCTTGTATTAACAATGCAGTTAGTTCACTAAGTGTGTTATTAACAGATGAGTTTTTGTTATGTGAAGACCACTGATTTTTGCTCTTTAGTGATTTCCATTTTCTCAGAAAATATGGTGGAGGTCTTCCCTGCCCCGAAGTCCAACATTGTTCCTCTCTGTGGCCAAACTTATTACAGGTCATACAAAGCCTGTTTTGTTTGCCTGAGGGTTGATTGTTGTGATCATCTGAGGTTTGAGGGTTTTTAAGACTCTCTAATGCTTCTACACCATGCGTCTTTGCTGCGCTATGGTGTGGCATCACCTTAAGAACTGAAACAGGCAAACTCTTTTGAGCTACAGCCTCTGAACAAATCATTTCAGATTTATTACAGGTAACTTCATCTGAGAAGTGAACATGCTTTTCAATCCCATTGCTGTTAAGCATTTTGGGAGACACAAACTTCTGTGTTTTTAGCATAGCTTTTAAATCTGCAATGGTGTCTTTTTGACTTTTGCATTTTTCAGCCAGGGCTAACTGTTCAGCTAGTAAATTATCAAGCTGTGACTGGAGATCGAGAATTTTTGCCTCTGACTTCTCTGCCTCTGACTTGTGAACATTAAATTCTTCACATCTAGCCTTTATAATTGAAGGCATTTTTGACATCACGTTACGCAGTCCTGAGTAACACATGTAATTTAGCGCTTCAATTATATCACCACGTTTTGATTTCTTTCCATTTTTGCCAATTACATTCCACCATGCAAACAATGTAGAGTCTGAGCCTGTTAACTTAAGTCCTTCTTTGCTAAGTTTGCACAATGTAGGTTCAACTTTTTCAGTCCATAAAGCAAACAATACATCACTTTCTTTAGAAATGAACCCTTCCATCCTTGAGGAGGTAATCTGAAATTTACCAAATTTAACTATTGAAACGAATTACAGTCTTGTAAATTCTGTTTCATGCAATTTGAGCAAATGGAGGAACAATAAAAGCAGACTTACCCACTCTTGTGGTTAGAAGTCCAGTTTTAATCCATTCACCAGGTCAGCTGTGAAAAGTCCAGCTAAGACCGGCTAAAGTAAATTTCAGAAAACTCACTGCAAAGGATCCCGGGTTTCGGCACCATCTGTAGGATTGGGTTTTAAAACCACAGCGGTTCGAACTGTAGTTCTGCCGAATGGGCAGTATTAATAGCTATAAATTTGGGAGAGCGTTGATATTATGTGATTGTATTGTATTGCAATATGGAACAGTTAAGTGTTGATGTTAAATCAAAAGTAATTCACAAATACTTGAAAATGAGATGATTTAATGACAATAATTCTCTATAGTTACAACTGAATTAGTTACAAAATAACTGTATAAAATGATCAAATATGAAATGATAAACATATGATATAAATTGTACCCAGCTTAAATGTAAAATTAAAGTTACCAGAGGTAGAAGGAGAGACACAGGGGGAGGGAGAGAGAGACAAAGAGAACAGGCCCAGAAGTTAGCCTGACTGCAGTAGAGTCAGAGAATATTCAGAGGTGGAGAGGACCAGAGGAGGAAAGCAGACCAGGAAAGACAGGCCAGGAAAAGAAGAGAGACAGAGCAGCGTTTTACCACCTATTTTGTATCTTTCTTGACCATGTGACTAAAGCCCAAATGCTGAGACATTCAAACTGACCAATCAACATGTGACCACATCGTAAAACCCCCAAAGTCCACATACCAGGCCCTGATCTTATCAGTATCTGCCTTTGGAGTCAGTATGGACCTTCTTGAGTCAAAAATACATGTTTTGTCATACAAACAAACGCATATAATAATTTAGCCTCTTACAGTGTCTTTCACACCCACCCAGCAGAAATAAGCTAACATGCAAAAAAATATATATTTGAAGAACATCGTGTGAATGCTCATATTAAGTTACAAAAGCTTGTCAATGTTGAGGAAACCTAAAATGAACATTCCATTTGATCTTTTTGCAAATTTTATAATCTGTAAAAATGATGTGAATTTTGAAAATGAATTTTGTTTTTGTGCTGACCTTATTAAAGACCAGATAGTTGAATGTGTCTTATAATAATGTTACTGGAAGAATGTTCACTGATAACTAAAACCTTTATGAGACTCATAAGTAAATCTTTTAAAAACCTTTATGAGAATCTAAACTCAAGATTTGGTGGATCAGGCCCACAAAGGCCCATTTTAAGTAAAACACCAAGTTCTTTAGTTCTTTTTATCACAAATTATAATTATGGGACAGCTTTTTTGAACAAATAAGCTTTATATTTGTGCACTGTAAAACATGATAAGGCGTCATGGTGGCGCCGTGGTTAAAACGCTCACCTCACAACAAGAAGGTCATTGGTTTGAGCCCCGGCTGGGTCAGTTGGCATTTCTGCGTGGAGTTTGCATATTCTCCTTATTTTCGTGTGGGTTTCCTCGGGGTGCTCTGGTTTCCTCCACAGTCCAAAGACATGCACTATAGGTGAATGAAATAAGCTAAATTGGCTGTAGTGTGTGTGTGTGAATGCAGGTGTGTGGGTGTTTCCCAGTGTTGGAAGGGCATTCCGCTGTGGCGACCTCTGATTAATAAAGACACTAAGCCGAAAAGAAAATGAATGAATAAAAACATGATTAATGATTACTCAAAATATTTGTGAAAACTCATAGCCTCAAAACATTTAACCAAATCAGCAATTTTTAGGTTAGTAGAACTTAATTTTATTTAGTTTTATAGCAACATGTATGTGTAAAATGGGGTGGCACTGCATGACGGATGTCACAATGTTGATTATAATTTAATTGAAATATTAAATGTAGCAGCAAGAAGATGCTGGTTTGAGTCCTGGCTGGGATATTTTGTTATCTGGCTCTTCCAATATTGTAAAATTTGCCTTATTTGTGTGTATGGGTGAGTGTTTCCCAACACTGGGGTTGTCAAGTTAGTGCACTCTCAGTGCTAAGTTGTGGCGGGAAGGGCATGCCAGAGTAATTGATGGTTCATTTTGATGTGGTGACCTCTGATAAAGCAAGGAATAAGCTGAAGTGAGTGAGGGAATGTTTGAATAAGCTAATCCTTGCAGATTGTTTGCATGCATGTCACAAAGTACAATTTGATTGTGTATTAACAAAAGCATGTGTTAATGTGACTAAAAAATTTTTAATTCTCTTATATCATTATAGTCATGGATCATGCAGTACATGCTAAAAATGGTGAGCTATCATTGACCAACGTTAGGCCAAATATGGACAAACCCAATCGTTGGGTTAATATTTTTTAATTCAATTTAAATAACACTTTTAACCCAAGGATTGTGTTCACTCATATTTGACCCAACATTGGATTACAACAACCCAGTATTTTTTAGAACGTAAGTACAAGTTTTTTTTTCCAGATCATCCTCATCCTAATCACCTGCTCTACTCTTCACCACAAAAGGAAAATGTCAACACAACAGAAACTTTTACCAGTATTACACTAAATGTAAAGACTAATTGATGTCCCAATATTAATCTTGTTCCAAAAAAAAACCAGAATAACATTCAATTTCAATGCTTATTTTCCCTAAGCAGCAAAATACTGAATATGCTGGGAACTAAAAATGTGCTTCTATTCAGTCTTTAAAATAAATATCTGAGTTCTTGTAGGTTATTTCTTTTAAGTGCAATGAAAATTTTTTTTATTCAGTTTAAATGTACTTTTTGGTTTTAATTTATAGTTCTTAACAATACTACAAAGACCCTTATAATGCTTAGTGTAAATGACAGACATGAATTGTAACAAAAACATTTGTATAATTCACATATAAACTACTTTTCAAATAGAGTTTACTTCATAGGTCTCAAACTCTCAAACAGTGGTCTCAAACTCGATTCCTGGAGGGCCACAGCTCTGCACAGTTGGAGCTAAATTGTGCAGAGCTGTGGCCCTCCAGGAATTGAGTGTGAGATCACTGGTTTACTTGCTCGCTCAAATGGAATACTAACAGGTGTGATTCTTGTGAAACGTGGTTTGACAGTTAGCACAAAGCTGTGTAAATACAAGATAAAAGAGCATGGGTGTTTTTGCAATTGAGGATTTGCTTTGGTTAACTTTGTTGGTTAGGCTAAGGTTATTGTTTTGTGTAGGCCTGGTATAGTACGCAATACAAACAATATCCTCTTGTGGATGTTTCATAACAAGAGTACATTGAAACATACCTGGAGCAATGTATTTCAGGTTCTGCAGAAACGTGGGCAGAGTCATGTATTTCTATTGAGCCTGGGTTGCAGATTATGTGAGCTGTTAGTAGCACACCCAGCACTTTGAACAACACATCTAAAGTGCTAAAATGTCTGTACCAAACACTAGGATGTGCTATGTTTGTTTTTAGACTGGTTATAGTCAGGTCAACAAAACAGTCTCTGTTCCAGAACAGGCTCCAGAAAACTGGAGGAAATCTGGTGGAAAATGATACCTGTGGAATCAAAACTGTGCCTTAAGGAAATCTACTGCTCATGAGTTGCTCTGTGATGATAGCTCATATATCGTTGAAGCTTCTTAGTTTCATTTTTTTGTTTATTATCAGTAGTTAAAAGCATCAATCAAGTATCAAAGTTGTTTAAAATGTTTCTCCCTCCACTATATAATAAATAAAGATTATATGGTATCTACAGTTCAGTAAAGAACAATAAATGTCTATAGCATCTTTCCATATTGATTATTAAAATGTTCCTCACACACTCCTAAAAGTAAAGCTTCCAAATAAGGGTTTATGCCATAGAAGAACCACTTTGTTTAAAATGACCATTACCCTGAAGAACATTTAAATTATCTTAATAAAAAAAAAAAAAAACATTGATTATAGTGTTAAAGGTTCCTCATGAAACCCTATATATATATATATATATATATATATATATATATATATATATATATATATATATATATATATATATATATATATATATATATATATATATATATATATATAAACTTTTCATGCAAACGTTCTTTGGAGAACCAAAACAGAAAATGTAAATATTGGTTCCATTTTGGAAACTAAATTTAATAATATGAATATTAGTAAATATTTTGTGCAATTCTTAATTGCATAATATTTATTTGATATTTATATTTATTTATAGCTAAATGAAAGTACTTTGAATATCATATTGTTTGATGGTAATTAAGTTCACGTTGAGATCTTTTGCTTTTTCAGATCTGCTTCATGGGAAATCTGAGCACAGTTTGAGACATTGCTGAGGCCTCTGTAGGAAAAAGATAATGAGCATAATAAGCAGTTTTCTTTCTGAGAAGTGAAAACTTTAGCAAATCTACATTTAACTTCTTTGCTCTTTGAGAAACAACCTAGATACATTAAATAAATTTAATGTTATTTTTCCAGTAGAAACTGTGAATTTAGCAATGAGAAATTTGCTAAGTTATTGTAAGGATGACTAGAATTAAATAGCATGTTTGTCACTGCAGTGCCAAGATGACGTTTTAACTGTGACCAAGGTTAATTTGTTAACAATTAAGTATTAGACAGTTGCCTCATACAGTAAGCCTGTCTGGGTCACGTATCTGGTTTCGTAAATTCATCTGACAGACCTAGTATTTGATGTCTCATCACTGCATTTCATAGTAACTATGTGAACACAGTCATCACACACTGATTGGAATGACACAAAGACAAGGAAATGCAAGAGGAAAAAGACATTTCCTCTTTGGGAAAATGTCTTGTATTGCACAGGTATATTTTTGGCAATAGCCATTGTACAGGTCAAATCATTTCTCTTTTTAAACCAAATATCATTAAAATATTATTTAATGTTCCATGAAGATTTTGTTAATATATCAAAACTTAATTTGCACAACTTTAAAGGCAATTTTCTTTTATAAAGGCAATTGTATTTTATTTTACTGAAGTCCATTTTAATCTTGCTGTGTTGCAAATGTAGTTTCATGTTTGTAAAGTTAATATAATAAATTATTTCTCTCTATACATGTATATTAGGGATGTCCCAATACAACGTTTTAACTTCCGATCCGATACTGATATTGCAGCCTTCGGTACAAACCGATACCGATACAAATCCGATACAATAATCAGCACAAATCATGAATACTTTACTTTTACCTATTTCGTTGAGTCGAATGTATGAATGGCTTAATCAAACTGAGTACAAACGTCAACAACAGTAAGTATGGAAAAAATGACCAGTTTATTAACTATTGGTTGCATAAATGTGAACCTTTTACATAAGAATATATGTATAAAAGAATTAAAGTATAAATATTAAGACCCTGAAAAATATCTTAATTGAATAAACAAAAAATATATATTTTTAAAGTGCAAAATACTAATTAAAGGTCACTTCAGTTATTTAGTTTTTACCATTAGAAAATGGTAGAAACAGCTGAGAGCAGGAACATAAGAAAGAAAAATGTTAATTGACCAACTGCTAAAGGTTGAGTTTCCAAAGTTTTAATTTCACACATAGCTTCTTTATGGATTTTTGATCCAGTTTCGAGCAGAAAAATATCTGTCACACTGGGGAGCAGAAATAAGGAGTTATTGTTATAAGTTATTGTTAAGTTAATAAAAATGTGCAGTATGATTAGTACAAACATTTACATGATAAGATCTATTTAATCTGTGTTTGTATCATAAGAAGATTATGGCTGTATCAATGATTCCACACAAAACATTATTAATTTTATAATAATATATATTGCACAAATTATCTTTAACATAAATATACTTGCAGTAGCTGTATTGAAACACACCTTTTCTCCACAGCACATACAATAATGTGACTTTTAAGAATAATTGTATTTATCAAAATTCATTTTATTTGCATAATATATCGCACAGATTCCACCCTACTTCCCACATGGGAAAAGTATGACAATGTATAAAAAGACAGAGCTGCAAACTCATGTGCAAAGCTGACACTGTTTATCAGAGCACTTTATCTTTCTGGGCTTTTTAAAGAAGAGTTAAATATGCGAATACCTCTAATAAAATTTTCCTTCTGCCTGAAAGTAATACCATTCTTTCTTTTAAACTATAATGGCCCTCAGCAACAGAATGATTTCTTATTCTCATTTAACAGAAAATTAAAACAACAAAAATGTTTAGCATTTAGCACCTTTTACATGACACTGTTTCTTTTCAGTGTGTTCAAGTAAAAAATGAAATAAAAAAATAAGAAATCCACTATTTCACTCCTACTATCCATGTGCACCACTGACAGGTCAAATCTGCTCCCTCTCTCTCTTTCTGTTGTCTTGGTGCTGCTGAGAGTTTTACATGCACTAAATAATATAAAAATAATGAGCTGGATCAGTCTATTTAGTAAAAGGCTTTTCTTCTCCGCGTGTCCTCGCGCTCTTCTCAAAGCTACTACCAAAGTCAGAACAGGTGCCCAGCACGTATCTGTGGGTCTGTAGCAGCAGAGCATCCGAGTCTGTGGTGGAGTATTCTCAGTTTCTCACGCACACAGAACCGGGCTGCTGAGGTAAAGTCTTATGTGTGGAATTGGGTATCACACTGGAGTCCGATATAGTTTTTTTGGACTGATATCGGACCTACTTCCGATATCAATATCGGATTGGAACATCCCTAATGTATATATATGGCCAAACGAAAATGACGTTAATCCAAGCGAACAAACCTAATATGATTAAATTGAAAAACAAATACGTACTATAATCAGGCAAAATTAACACTGTCACTTAATAGAAAACTATGGCAGAAACTAATTATTTCCCTTACCAAATATATTTTATATAAGAAACATTATAGATGATTAACTACATAGATTAAGAAGAGACTATGACATCTAAAAAATTTAAATATAAAAATAAAAATCTTGAGTTAGAGAAGAACAAAAAGGTTTGTACAGTAAAAAAATGTAAATTGAACAGATAAACAAAATAGCTTTTGTTTAATTGTAAACAAAATGGCTTAAAAACATATAGGACTATACTTTTTTTCACTTTCATTGAGGCAAGTAGTGAATCAATCAATCAATCAATCAATCAATCAATCAATCAATCAATCAATCAATCAATCAATCAATAAGTCAGTCAGTCAGTCTGTCTGTCTGTCTGTCTGTCTGTCTGTCTATCTATGTCATCATAATTTCTATTGAGAGTCCCTGTGTATGTTTGTGTGTGCTCCAGCCTCATATTTCATGTAGATTTACAAGGCAAACATCAAATACAGCCACAGACACTTCTCTACCCAAACACACAGACACATTTCTTAGCAACAAGCATCTAGATCTTTGTGGGTTTACCATTGCATACTACTTATTACAGTAGAAACATTTGTTAGCAATTCAAACGCTATCTTAAAGCAGTACAAACAACAGTGAAAAATACAGAAATGTGTCCCTTTTAAGGGAGTTTTAGAACTCTGTGTTTCAGTACACATTAAAGTACCACAAATTATAGTGTCATGTATCTGAATGTGTTGTGACAACCTTGACAATCTAGTGTCAAATTATCAGTTCAGCTTTTTTTTTTTTTATCCTGTTCCTTATGACAACACAGCATTCATCACAAAGAGAAAACATTAAAAGTTTTTTTTTCTTTTCTATTCAGTGCCTGTCGTTTGTTTCTGTTCCTTCACATGATACTTTGTTACCTTTCAGTGACGTCTTTTAAATGCCCGGCAGCTATATATCACATTTCTATGACGGAATAGAAGCAGGATTATAGTCATATACAAGCAGTGTTTCAAGCTGAGGACATTTTCTGTTTGCTGTGCGGAGCCTGAGAAAATAAAGGATGTTTGCAAAGGTAAGGGCCTCGCTGTTTGATCAGGTTATAAAAGGCTCATTCAAACTTCCTGTGCAGCTTATCAAATATAATATCAGTCTCAGAGTTTAAGACGTACAGGAGCCAAACCAACAAGGATAAAATTGTCAGTTTTTTTTATAATCACTCTAAAATGTTTTTAAAAAATGTCTAAAAAATTCAGAGCTGTTTACTTGATCTGCCCTTTAAAATAGAATGAAAAATCAAGAAACTGTTGATTCTGTCACTACATCCCACCACATTAAACACATTTGAGATTAACCAATAAAATATTTTTCACCTCAGCTGTAAAACTGTCAAATTATCTCTTGTTCAGTTCGTTTAAGCTGTCGTATTTTTGCTGTTCACACTCTTAATTTGATTACTCTTGTTTGGCTTATGTCTTGGTTCTCTAAACTGCCCTCCAGTATTCTTGTAAAATGCTAATTGTATTCTGTGGTGCTCACTTGTAATAAATATTTTGTTGATACACATTCTGCTTCACTGCTTCAAGCCACCCAAAGCACTAAGGATATCAGATTTCAAGCAAATGTGTACAAATGATATCACCTGTCTTCAGTTTCCCTCAATTTCATAGATGAGCTCTTTCAGAAGGCATTTTCTAAAACGTCTTTCAGTGTAATGATAAACATCCAAACAAACAAACAGACAGACTAATTTATGTAGAACAATAAACATTTCATGACATATGAAAAGAAAAAACACTCTTTTTAAAGGATCACATATAATCTCAACGAAGAAATTACAAATTAATTTAAAATATTTCTACATTTTCCATGATGCATACTGCTATTTTTAACCATGAAGATGAAGTAACATTTACCAGTATCACTTTATTGTACGTATAAGAATAAGCATGATGATTAGTTTTACATAAATATATAAGTTGCTCTATGACAATTACATTTTCATGAATATTTCATATTTAGACATTTTATTTTCAAGTACACACTTTTTCACTTGCATTTAATATACCAATTTCTTCTGTGTATATAAAATATTAATTGTTAATTTGGTTTGATGTAAATGAAGAAAAAAAAGAAAAGAAAAAAAAGAGAAAAATTCAGGTTTTATATTTATTTTAGATCAGTGTAAGGACAGTAATACATGATAATTATGGAATGAATTGTCTGACTACATTAGAAATAAATAATTAACTGTACAAATATATCTAAAATTCAAATTTAACTAATATTCATACGAAAAAATATTTTTATTACACATTACATTTTACTTGTCTCTGCATAGACATTTATTTATATTTGCATTTTTTACATTTAGCCTACATTTAATTATTTATTATTATGTTTATAATTTAGTCCAAGGGAATCCACAGAAAATAAAGCAGTGTCAAAAAACATAGCAACCAGACAAATGACATCCGACATCTTAAAAGCAACGAAAGAAACAAACATTTGCATTTAGCTTAAACTGTAAATCAAACTTATTTATAGCGTTGTGCTGACCTCTGACATTAACAAATCTTTGTGAATACATTACCATAGGTTTACACATATAACCTGTTGGATAAGCTATGTAACTTAAACCATAGACCGAACTCAACCGGCTTTTAGAATCATGGTTTGTGTTTACCATATAAACTGAACACATGCTATCACACAAGATCACGCTCCTCCTACAACCAATGATCACAGCGGTGATTGTGACGTGAGTAACGTGGGCGTGTACAACGACCTAAGTTTTATAAACGATTTATTTATTCATACCGCTGACCAATTGAGAGGCGTATGTAAATGTGTCAGGTTTAAATGTATTTGTAGGCTTATTCCAGGCACAGTGAATGAACGGTAGGCTGGTGTGAGTAACGGGGCTGCTGGAAACGGAGACGCTTGAGTTCATTTGTTCATTTTTAAATGTCTGGATTCTGTTTTGTCGATAGTCAGAACTTCTAAACAGCACACTTTGATTCTGAATCACTTTTAAACTAAACTCAGCTAACCGGACATCATATAGTCGAGAGTTACAGCTGACAGCTGCCGAGCACACTTGCTTCTCCACCGGACTGATTTCGCCATGTCCACCGCGGATGTGTCGGAGCAGAACCGGCGCTGTTGTGTTTTGTCCTGGGAGCAGGTGCAGCGTCTGGACTCCATTCTGGGGGAATGTGTCCCGATTCACGGCCGGGGGAACTTCCCTACACTTTCCGTTCAGCCTCGACATATCGTACAGGTAAAGTTACAGGAACCCATATGTTACATGAAATTCAGTGTACGTCAAAAGTTTACTATGCAAACAAATGCAACAAGCACTTGTTTTTTTTGCTTAAATATACGTGTAACATTAGCGAATAATACGAATGAATCGTTTTTACCAAAACTGAATTTTAGGACACATTAAATCATTATTATTCTAACAGTACATTTTCATTGTATAATATTAATTGTTAATGTAATTATTTTTACATTGAGTTACAGAAAAGCTTAAAAAAAAAAACAAAAAAAAAAAACAGAACAAACCATCTACAGAACAAACCACCGTTATACAATAACTTGCCTAATTACCCTAATCTGCCTAGTTAACCTAGTTAAGCCTTTAAATGTCACTTTGGGTTGTATAGAAGTGTCTTGAAAAATATATAGTAATTAGAAATGTTATTAGAAATGAGTTATTAAAACTATTATGTTTAGAAATGTGTTGAAAATTTTTTTTTGAAACAAATAATCAGGGAGACTAATAATTCAGGGAGGCTAATGATTCTGACTTCAACTATATATATATATATATATATATATATATATATATATATATATATATATATATATATATATATATATATATATATATATATATATATATATATATATATATATATATACTCACTATTACTCTCATGGTTCCAAAACTTTTTGAGTTTCTTTCCTCTGTTGTACACAAAAGAAGATATTTTGAAGAAAGCTGAAAGCCTGTGACCATTGAATTCCATAGTATGAAAAAATACACCATGGAAGTCAGTGGTAACAGGTTTCAAACTTTCTTCAAAAAACCTTCATTTTTTATTCAACAGAAGAAAGAAACTCAAAAAGTTTGAAATGGGTAAAAAGGGTGAAAATATGATGACAAAATTTTGGGGTGAACTATTCCTTTAATATTTGACTAGAAGATTTAGAAGGTAATAACTTCCTTTTGGAAAAATGACTGCCGTTATATAGGACAAGATTTTAATATGTTTCTGCAATATGGCCAGACAATGACAGATAACTCCACTAATTAGTTTATCATCCAAACTGAAGTTTATACATTTTATTGTTGCCAAGCAAGAAACTCAGACTGTGTGCTCATACTGTAGGTAGGCGTTTATTGGCTATTTTAGAATGACTTGGAATGCATCTTATGCAATTAAGAAGCATTGTTGGTTATGAGAACAATTTGTTAATCCATGTTATTTCTTTTGTGTTATTAACACTTCACTGTAATTCAGATGATAATTGGGTTAATTATTAATAATTAGATTTGGCATAATCAAAAGTATTTTAAATGAAGCATTTTATGTAAGCATTTATGTAATGCTTTAATTTTATGATTGACATTGTTGATGAGTAATAAACTAATTATTAAATGCCTATAAGTAGATTCCCCTCCCCCAAGCGTAAGATTTACGCATCTCATCTTCATCTAAAATTACACTGGACTACAGGGTGAGCCATTTATATGGATATACCTTAATAAATTGGGAATGGTTGGTGATATTAACGTCTTGCTTGTGGCACATTAGTATATGTGAGGGGGCAAACTTTTCAAGATGGGTGGTGACCATGGTGGCTATTTTTGAAGTCGGCCATCTTGGATCCAACTTTTGTTTTTTCAGTCGGAAGTGGGTCATTTGACACATCAAACTTATTTGGAATTTCACAAGAAAAACAATGATGTTCATGAAGGCCATGGTTTTAACCTAACTTTATTCTTTCATGAGTTATTTACAAGTGTGAAGATACAAGATGTGCAGCACCTGAAACTATGGAGACTGGAAGCCTGTGGTGGCATTTCTCCTGTGGTGTTGCTATCAGTGTGTGAAGAGTGGGAGAAGAGGGTTGCATTGACAATCCAACTCAATGGGCACACATTGAACACATTTTATAAGTGGTCAGAAACTTGTAAATAACTAATGAAAGAATAAAGTTACATTAAAACCAAGCACACCATAGTTTTTCTTGTGAAATTCACAATTAGTTTGATGTGTCAAATGACCCTCTTCCTATTGAAAAAATAAAAGTTGGATCCAAGATGGCCGACTTCAAAATGGCCACAATGGTCACCACCCATCTTGAAAAGTTTGCCCCCCCCACATATACTACTGTGCCACAAACAGGAGGTTAATATCACCGACCATTCCCAATTTATTGAGGTATATCCATATAAATGGCTCACCCTGTATATCAGGCTTCCAATGATGAGCCAAAAAGATTAGTTTTCAAGTTATTCCTCTGTAATAGATGCATTTTAGCTTTTGCAGTCAGTCACGACTTTTGCAGGCTTGCTGAAAAATGTTTATCTGGCAGGTTTTCTTCCATGCTGTATTCCAGCATTCCTGTATCCAGATATCAGCAGGTGTTTGTGCAATTACTTCACTTCACTTCACCCACTTTAATCTATTTAACATCCTGAATGTCTCTCATATAGAATCTGCGTTTTGCTGACAGATGCCTGAGATTCTTTGAAACGTCTAACTGATGTTATAAAAACAAAATTCCAATCAAAAATTTGTAACATAATTATTCCTTACATATTATCCCCTACACAAATATACACCTTTGTAGCCATTTTTAATGTACTTACAAACTCAAGGGATATTAATGTTCTGAAAGCCACTTGTGTCTGCTTTATTAGTAATGGGGTTGGAGTAGTTCCCTTCATGTAGTTTGATTTATTTACAAATTCACTGTTGTAAGGAAGCCACAATTAACTGTGAAAATGTGAATATGTAGCATTTGCCTCAGTCAAATTAAATGGGCTATTCAAAATGAGGTCAATATGTTGATATCACAGACCTTTGAAATGAAAGTGCATATTAATCTACAATGTGGTTGTGGTGTTATGTATCTAATTTGATTCTCATAGAAATTAATCTCATGTTTACTTAAGAGTATTTTTATTATTATTAATTTGCTTGTTATTGTTGTTGTTGTCTTTATAAAAACTATTCACTTTAATATTCAATAAGAACTTATTAAAACCCCACTCAATATAAACAAATATAATCTATAAATCCATTATAGCTTAAATTTATTTACACTTAGCATATGCATTTCAAATCAAAACACTAATGTAATATTGCACAGTCTGATATAATATAAAATACTTATTTTGTAGTTCAGACTCATCAAAACCATCAATGTACACAACAACAAATGTTTTTCTTACTCAGAGTTTTTACAATTATTTAATCAAGAAGCATTTTATAGATAAATAAAATAAAGAATTAATATGTTAAGATTTAATATGTTAAGATTAAGTGAGCAAAAGAAACCTGCCATTTGGGTAAGCATTGGAATAAGAGTATTTTGCTTATCCCACTGGCAGATTATTTAGCTAGTTTTAAAGGAAAACTCACTTAATCTTAACATATTAGTTCTGAAAACAAGACAATATATTTTACTTGTTTAGAAAATGCTTCTTGATTCAAGTTTTTAAATATTTTTTTATTTATTTTGAAGCTGTACAATGATAACTGGCCTGCCAGCTAATCTGGCTTCATGGTACAGGCCCCTGACATATGTGTTTAAAAACCTTCATTATTGTCTATTCAATTATGTCCATGGAATTACCGTCCGTTACATTTTTTTCGAGAGAAGACAAACAATGTACTATTTTTGTTATTAAAATAAACGTTTGCTATATACCCTGTAGTTATTAGTTAAAGGATTAGTTCACCCCAAAAATGAAAATATCTTTATTAATTATCTACCCTCATGTCGTAGATGAAATCAGAGAGCTCCCTCATCCTCTATAAACAGCAAAGTTCACGACTCATTCAACAGACTTTATTCTAAAATCCCTTTATTTAAATGTTCACAAGCACTGTAGAGGGACATATTGGGTGAACGGACCCTTTAATTTTTGAAAATGTTGCTAGTACCAAAACACTATAAATATTTATTTTATATTTTATTTATTTCTAAAGCAATTAACTTCTTACACAGCAACTCCATGTTCTCAATTAATTAAAATAGCAATATAAAGCATACAAATAATAAGATAATAAAACTTGAGTATACAGTATATTTCCTTAAACTAGATTGTCATGCATTTCAACACTGGATATTAACAGTTGAACTTTATATTTTAATTTGCGCTAATTTAAATTAATTAGAGACCATGACTGTGATTAATGTGTTTTTTTTTTTTTTAATAGAAAGACAGATGTAATTTAAATGTAATATAAATGTGATTTTTATTTCTTAACGACTGAAAAATTCCTGTACATCTTGACTTTTTAAAATGAAATTAATCTTTTGGCAATCGTGATTGTAGACAGTGATTTTAACACGTTTATTATTTTTTTTCAGTAGTAAAGCAGACATGTTCCCCCATGTTCGTGTGGGTTTTCTCCGGGTGCTCCTGTGACCCCCACAGTCCAAAGACATGCAATAAGTAAATTATGTGTGTTAATATGAGAATGTATGGGTTTCCAAGCACTGGGGTGTTCATAAGTTAGTGTACACTCAGTGGGTTGCAGTTGGAAGGGCATCCACCGCATGAAAACATATTCCAGAGTAATTGGCGATTCATTGCACTGTGGCAACCCCTGATAAATCAGGGACTAAGCTGAAGGAAAGCGAGTAAGTGAGAAAATCAGGCTCTTGTAACTATTAAACTCACTAAAATGTGTCTGTCTTATCTTCCCGGTCTTATCATTTGCTACATGGCATCAACATTTAATGAAGAATGAACTCTGAGACACAAATCAGCACTATTCATTTTTCTCAGTGGTATCATTGCTGTAGTGTTGCTTGGCTTACACTGGCCTGTTTAGCAGACACAGTTTGCTTGTTTGTGGCACATAAGGTTAAAAGTGGATTAATCCTGTTGGAAACAGTAGACTTGTGGGCCAGAGCTGATATGGCATCCATGTGGTAAAGAGGAGCCTGGTAAGTCTTTCTGTTTTGACAGTGTAAACTAACTCCTAAGGATTACATTTTTGAATCTGAGAAGGATAAAAAGACTCTACATCCACTGTAAGCCATTCCCATTGTTCCTTTCTTAGAACAGGTGCTTTTCTGAGTATGTGAATGGATGTCATCCCTCTAGCATGTAATATAAACCAAGTAAAACCAGTCACTGGAATCACTGTGAGGTGTACATTACGGTACAGCCTTTCCGGCAGGGGGAGCTAATCAACGGAGCCTTTTAAACCTTTTTTTAATATAAAAAACTAGTAATATTGACATCTTGAGAACTTTTTAGCTGTGTCCGAAATTGAATACTGTTTAGTAGGTACTATCAATATCAATATCAACAGTTTCTTCGTTCAGTCATCATTGATTTACCCTCATGTTGATCAAAAGCTTCTGGTACTTCTGTCCAGAATGTTAAGTATTACTCGAGAAGAACTATTATTTGGTTTCAGGTGGCTTAATACATAATCTTGGAGAAAAAAATAGACATCTTGTGATTTCCTTTTGTGTTCTTCTGGGAAAACTGACTTTGGTTGGAACAAGTGCAAGCTAGTATTGACACCTTTTAATTTTTGGCATTTGTTTGGAAAATCAGACTTTAAGAAACTCAGACATGTCTTTAGTGACGGAGCATAGAACTGCTGTAATGAGTAAGTGCTTAAAGGTTTATCGCAGCTTCACATAACACCTGGGATTATCCAAATGGATATCCAGTAGCTAGAATTTCAAAGATTCCATTAAGTGATTTTTGGGAAAGATTGAAAGATCAGGGTAAAACTCTTCATAGTTTAGTCTAGTATACAGTGGACTCAGTGACTCATTTCCTGAGCCTGGGCCAGTGTCGGAGACTCGTAAGTGGTTCATTCATGTCTTTGCATTTGGCAGTTCACTGTGAGACTGGCTGCCCAGAGTGGCTCTCGGTATCTAGGGGGCAATGATTCTGTGTTCTGCTGGCCTGTTCCCCAGTCTGAACCTGTAAAACAGTGTGTTGAAATTTGCCTTACGATCATCTTCTAAATAAATCCTATCTGGTTGAGTTGGAAGGGAGAAAAAATACAGTATGCCAAGGCATTGTCAGCACCAGGCAGAGCAATGTATTTGTGGCTTTTTTACAAGTCTTCAATTTATTCAACATCTGTAGGAGGGATGATGCTGTGATTGAATATGAGCTTCTGTTGTGTCAAGGGTTAGTGATAATGAAGATAGAGTTTCATGTTTTTGTCAGCCCCTCCATGTTTAATTTCCTCTGTATCGTAAATATTTTCAGCGTCAGACTATCTTACTTAAACTGTACAAATTGTGTGTTTGCATATCTTTAAAAAAACATATGGCAAGTGTTCAGCCAATCGACCCTTTTCACAAGCCTGTTATGACGTGTTTAATGGTCATCAGCATCTTAAATCCTTGAAAGTTTTGACTTTTTCTGAAAGTCTTTAAACCATCATTGTGGAGTTTGTCTTTTATTATTGGAAGAAATAAGATTGTAAAAAAAAATTAAAGATCTATTACTGTACATTGGAGATCATTTTGGTAGGGATGCACCGAGACCAGTATCCGGTATTGGGTCGATACTTGGTTACAATACTCGTACTCGTATCGTGCATGAAAGGCCGCTACCACGCGCCAATACCACTCAACAGTAATTCACTTCATAGATGTAATTTGTTGGCCTACCTGACTTCAATGTCTTAATGTATGAATTAGCTTAATGTATTATACTGTATATTAATAGCTTAGTCCTTATAAACGGTGTGTTTATAAAATATATTATTAACGAATTTATAGGCTAGGCTACTCAACAATAAACCGAATATGAAATATAATCCTTGCATAATGATTACAAGTTAGCACTCATTTTATATATAAACTATAAATATTACAGTTAAAGAAATTTTAAGTAAAGGAACATCTAAAGACTACAGGCTAAATAAAAGCGCCTCGTCAGGGCTGAACATCACTGCGGTCACCGCGCACGTGTCAGTTTACAGCTTCTGTAAAGATCAGACAGCCTATACAGATCACACATCTAAAGAAACACTTCATGTAAATGTATAAATGTTTCGATAAGTATCGTTAATGGAATATTTATAACAATATGATCTTGCTTTTGGTTATATCGTTGCATATTTATGGCTATTGATCTTATCTACCCGCGACCCACTTTTAAACATTTTTGATTTTTGATTACCTGACCCGCGGATTAACAGCAGGACCAGTGAAAATGAAAGAATCGCGCTAAACAGGGTTTTATGCGTCCCCAATGTGCAATGCCAAGAGAGTGACTCCATAAGGTAACGTACATGGCACATACTTTGTGTAATGTGTGAAGTCAGGACGCACGTCAGCGCAAGGATAACTCATCCTTTAGATGTCCATGCTTAATCGTTAATAGATTAGGTCTGGAATCACAAGGTTATCAACAATGTGTGTATATTTTTGGCTTGGAACAGCCTTCTGTTAAAGATTTTTTGTTCATCCTTGCTACAGGCAAAAAAAACAACAAAAAAAAAGAAAAAAAAAGGAAAAAATAAACTTCATTGAAACCAAATCTATGAAGTACCGGTACTCTGTATCGGCGAGTACACAAATTAAAATACTTGTACTCGTGTCATTTTGTGAAAAAGTGGTATCAGTGCATCCCTACGTTTTGGTAAGGTTTCTTTTTTGTGGACACAGTCCCCGATTTTTATATTACTTTTTAATGATCAAATTTAAATTTGGAATTATCATATCCAATTTGTCCAGTCACTTCATTCATTCATTCATTCATTTCCTTCAGCTTAGTCCCTTATTTTTATAAGTGGTCGCCACAACGAACTTAACTGCCAACTATTCCAGCATATGTTTTACTTAGCGGATGGCCTTCCAACCTATACACTCTCGCACTCATACACTACGGCCAATTTAGTTTATTCAATTTACTTATAGCGCATGTCTTTGGACTGTGTGGGAAATCGGAGCATGGAATTCATGGTCATTCAAATGTATAATTCCATTGTGGAAGCTGATCTGATCCTTTATGTCCTGATCTGGCTTTTTCCTTGAATATCAACAAGTGCTTTTCCAGTGTTTTATCTTCTTTTTCTCCACTTGATCATTTTAGACAAGTTGTCAGAAACTTGCACACAGACATTTGATGATTCCATTTAGTTCCTGAGAAGTACAGACTCTGCTGGTGTTATGTAACTGTGCAGACAAATAGGTCAACTAATATAATGTGTCATGATGGGGTGACAATGCACAAGTCTACATTCACAAATCACAAAGAGACAAGAAAGAAAAGATGTGGTACAAACAGGGCAAAGCAACACATGTTAACATCTTAGCAATATTCTGGAAAGCACCCTTGGTTATAGGATGCTACTTATACATAGCAATGCTACTTATATGCAGATAGGAACCACATAACACTGTGACTTCACATTTGCCCTGTCCAGACACTGAGGAAATCAGAGAACTAGACTACAGAGTTTTACAGAAATAAAATTTTTATCTGGCTGAGTCACATGTTTGACTTTCAAATGTCAAGCAATAAGGTGAGTCTGTTTCTTTATTGCTTGTGATTCAGGCATGGTGAAAATATTGGGTGATTAAGATTATATAATGTTCCATTCATTTTCTTACTTTCTGCCCAATCACTAAACATGTCAGCTGTTTTAAAAGTATCAATTAGTTGATGTAATTTATCTTCTTGAAAGCATGTGTATGTGTGTGAAGGGGGTTGGGCGGGTATAAGAGAGAGAGGCAGAAACTGTAGAGAATGAGGGAATAGAGGTAATGAAAGCTGCCAAAAGC
Source organism: Danio aesculapii (assembly GCF_903798145.1). Taxonomy (NCBI): domain Eukaryota; kingdom Metazoa; phylum Chordata; class Actinopteri; order Cypriniformes; family Danionidae; genus Danio; species Danio aesculapii. Next base: position 14,068,719 of record NC_079453.1, read on the forward strand.
TTTTAAATAAAGTCCAGCAAGGACTTGTCTTTCCCAGGGCTAATCCGCATGCTCTAGGAAAACTGAATCTATCCTCTAGAGAAGAGTTACATCTCAGTTCTCACCTGTGTCTGGTAGAGGCGTGTGTTTGTTTCTGAGAACTCGGAGGTTGGGTGAAGTACTTGCTAAGATTACAACACTATACTGCATGAAATCGAGAAAGGTTACCATTTCCTTCTATTTTAGCTGGCGTGTCAAATTTAGTTTTGAAAACCAGCTTATTTCCTGTTATTATTGAATGTCTAGAGTGGTAAAAAAATAAAAATAAAATAATAAAAATTGGCTGGTGCATTGCAGCTTCCCATTTTTTGTTGTGGCAAAACATTTAAAACAGTGCATGACCAAAGTGTCCCTTTTCCACCAAAAGGGTTTGCAATCTGGAAAAATAGTATTTTATGCCTTTTCCCAACTAAAGCCTGTCATGAAGCAGCTGCATGTTTCCACAGACTTGAGGAACAATGATGACGTCATGCCATGTTTACCTGACTATAACCAGTCGAAAAGCAAACAGTGCACATCCTGGTGTTTGATGCAGGCATTTTGCCACTTCTGTTTATCTGATAACAATACCAGAGGAGATCAGCAGCTAGCATAAACTGGTGTTACTCTCATCGGTGACTGTGATCAGAGATTTTGCAATCCTGGATTAATATTAATATTATGCAAATATATATATATATATATATATGAATTATTGTAAGTTATTATAATAATTAATGTATTAGAATCATGTGATATATTAATACCCCTAAACCCAGTGCTTAATTTGTGAATTGTGAGGTCCTGGAACATGTCGGGGTAACTGATCCGGCATGTTATCCGACGATAGTGGGATGGGGTGGGGGTGGGGGTGGTGGGGGGGGGGTTGTCACGTACGAAAGTGAAGAGGGTTGGGGAGTCGCTGAAGAAAGTGAACAGTGGACTGGGGTGGAGGGCGGTTGAGGAGGGGCATCGGTAAAATGAGGTGAACAGGTTTCAGAGGTTACGGATCCAGCGTGTTCCGGCACAAATTAAGCACTGCCTAAACCTATTCTTAACTGTAAATTATTACAAAAATCACAGGGTTAAGATTAATATACTAATAATAATTATGTAGAAGCACATATCCTGTAAATAAACTGTAAACTTATCACAAGCAGTATACATATCCCATAAAGTTGTTTGGAATGTTGTTCCGGGATAAGGGAACATGCCCTACTTGGTGAAATCGTACTAACCAGTACTTTATAGGAATGAAATAGCCCAAATTTGTGAAAGTATTGTGTATTATTAACATGCATTCATGGTCTGCATCCATCAAGAACAGCTTATTAGTAAGTTGAGTTAAGTCAAGACTGAGGCCAGAAGAGGTTCTGAATGATTCAGACAGTGTGCATAATGCATGCTTTTCTGTGAAATGAATAAAACCTGGTTTCTCAGCAGTGTGATTTGACCTGTCTAGAGATGTGTGACAGCACAGAATGGATTACATGTTAAGGTTGGCACAGATTACAAAACCTATCCAAATACACTCAAAAACAGTCAAAACCAGGTCCAAATACTATATATAATGGTTTTGGACTCCAAACTTCCATCCAAATGATAAAATGAGTTTCAAAAGATCACATCTCATATGCTTATCTAATATCTCTTTCTGTTTTCCCTTGATGTGTAGGTGGTGCGGGCTCGTCTAGAGGAGCGAGGTGTAAGGGTGCGTGATGTGAAGCTCAATGGCTCTGCTGCAAGTTACGTTCTCCACCAGGACACAGGCCTGGGTTACAAAGACCTGGACCTTATTTTTGGCCTGAGTCTGACTGATGACAAGACCTTTCGTCTGGTGAAGGACGTGGTCCTTGACTGCCTCCTGGAGTTCCTGCCTGCTGGTGTGAGCCGGGACCGCATCACCGCCCTCACCCTGAAGGAAGCATATGTACAGAAGCTGGTGAAGGTTTGCAATGACACTGACCGCTGGAGCCTCATCTCACTTTCCAACAACACTGGCAAAAATGTTGAGCTGAAGTTTGTGGACTCCCTGCGACGGCAGTTTGAGTTCAGCGTGGACTCATTTCAGATTGGCTTGGACTCACTGCTACTTTTCGACCGCTGCTCCGAGACACCAATGTCCGAGAGTTTCCATCCCACTGTGCTCGGAGAGAGCATGTACGGAGACTTTGAAGAAGCGCTGGGACACCTACATGCCAAAATCATTGCTACGCACAGCCCGGAAGAGATCCGCGGTGGGGGGCTCTTGAAGTACTGCCACCTGTTGGTCAGAGGTTTTCGTCCAGTCTCCGAGGCTCAGATGAAGACGCTTCAGCGCTACATGTGCTCTCGCTTCTTTATTGACTTTTCTGACATTAATGAGCAGCAGAGGAAGCTGGAGGCGTACCTGCAGAACCACTTTAATGGGATGGAGCACAAGCGTTATGATTGCCTCGTGACTCTCCATCGCGTGGTTGATGAAAGTACCGTATGTCTCATGGGCCACGAGCGAAGACAGACGCTCGCGCTCATCTCCTCTCTTGCGCTACGAGTGTTGGCCGAACAGAATGCAATTCCTGCATTGTCCAATGTAACATGTTACTACCAACCAGCGCCCTATGTCAGAGACGTCAACTTCAGCAACTATTATGTAGCACATGTGCATTCTCCCATTTCCACCTGTAACAACTCCTATCAGACATGGATGGCTTGTAGCTGAGCAATGAATGGGACAGAAACACTGTTGGGGAATATTTGCAGTCTTCAGATGATGTTTGGTTGGAACCATTGGACTTTTCAGAGTGAATCTCACTAAAGCCTGCTCACATTACATTTTCACATCAATTTCAAAAGAAAGAAGGTGTATTTGGATAAAGACATTTTCATTTGAATCTTCGCAGGAAACCACTCTTTTACAGTTTTTCAAGTCCATGATTTTGTCGATCTTTTAACCACCATATGGGTCGGTTGTTTGATGGACAAAATGGCAGACAGTAACATGGGCACATACTTTCAGTGCTGTAATTGGTCAGATTGTCTGTCAATCAAACTACATTCAAAGGGTCATATTTACTACTTGTGATTTAGTAATAATAATAATAATAATAATTGAGCATCACAGTTGCGCAGAGGGTAGCACGATCACCTCACAGTGAAAAGGTCGCTGGTTCGAGCCCCAGCTGGGTCAGTTGGCATTTCTGTGTGGAGTTTGCATGTTCTCCCCATGTTAGCGTAGGTTTTCGGTTTTCCGGGTGCTCCAGTTTCACCCACAGTCCAAAGACGTGGTATAGGTGAATTGAATAAGCTAAATTGGCCTTAGTGTATGTGTGTAAATGAAAGAGTTTATGGGTGTTTCTCAGTGTTGGGTTGTTGCTGGAAGGGCATCCGCTGCGTAAAATATCATTCTGCTGTGGTGACCCCTGATTAATAAAGGTACTAAGCCGAAAAGAAAATGAATGATGAATGATAATTAAATGCAGTATTGTTTTACAGTATTACAGTTGAAATTGGAAGATCTGCTATGTAAATTGGCGAACAAATTCAAGATGGTACAACAAATACTACACCTGTATTTAGAGATGTACATATAGAGTTTAGATATGTTATTATTGTCATTAAAAACAAAAAAAATACAAGGACAACACAATCTTAATGGCCCTGAAATTAGGCTTCGAAGTCTTCATGCAAAATAAACGAACATTTTTCTAATTTATTTAAAACATATATATTTCCCTTTTGATGTTGAGGTGAAATATGAACCAGAAATGTTTTATTCAGGTGTCATGAGATTTACCATCCAGCTGTAGCAAGGTTTTTGGAAGGAGAGCAGATGTAAGGGATTATGTGTCACCCATCCACTGCCACCCATCCACTGCTTTTATAATGAACTCTGCTGTACTGGAAGACTCAAACTGATTCAAATCCCTCTAAATCGATTGAAAAACAATTTGTGAGGATTTTATCCAGTGCAGATGCTATGATAACAATATACATTGTGGGAAAAAGTGGGACAAATGTTTAAAGCACTTCTCTATTTTATATTCACATGTAACCCTTTTATGTTTTTATAAATGTAATGTTTTTTTAAGTTATGAAACACTTTTTGCCGAAGTTATGGGGGGAAAAAGGAAAAAAAAAAACAGTAAAACTGAAAGACTGGGTTCGGTTTAACAGTGGTTTTCTACTTTCCTTTTTTGAAAAACTGAGGACCAAAGACTTTAGATGTAGAAGTTTAAGTGGAATGTTACTTCTGTGACTTCAAGTGCCTGAAACCAACTATAAAACTCAAATGTATGTAAATTAAAACATTCAATGTTTCTTTCTCTTGACTACTGTATCAAACAGTGTTTTTATTTCCATTTTTTTCATTCAAATCACTCAAAGAAAGAAAATTAATGGATGAACAAACTAATTAACTAATATGTTCTTAGCGTTTTCCCTGTATCACTGTAAATGCATGCAGCCATTCACACATCAAAGTGTAAAGGTGCGTTCGATTTCATGCAGCGCTGCGCAGATCGATCGAAATCTGTTTTAAAGTGGTGCATGCTGGTTAGAAATTTTGTTCGGATTGATACTGCGCCAACGCCACGTGACTGTCACATGTGACATCAAAGTACCGCGACAGTGCTCCGAGATCACACGTTTGATTTAGCCGATGCAGCATCTGAAGAGCGACTGCACGAGCTCTGATGACGACACCAACATTCCACGATTGGCACCGCATGACAACAACCACGTGTGTTTCGGGTTTATTATTGGACAACTTCTGTCTCACAAATTTCAAAACAAACAATTAACTTTTTATACCATCTTGTAGACATCATGCTTATTAAAAGACTACAAATATTTTACTGCAGTAATCATGTTTTGTTAAATAATCTGGTTATAAAGTCTAGCTTGTTTACACAGGTTTATTTACGACCTTTTTTATACAGACTATTTACTGCATTCAGCTCCATGAACGATTTAAATATTAACTCAAATAAGTCTTACAGATTTGTAATAAAATAATTATCATCATTGATCCTGCCATCCTAAAGCTTTCTTAACAAATTAAGTTAAAAAACTATTTTATTAAATAATTATAAAATGATTTTTAGGATTCGAAAATATATATATATTATTTCCTGTAGCTGTTTATACCTGGTCTGCCTTCTACTTAAAGTGTAGCTCACTTATTTTAGGAATATCCTTTTGTTAAATCTTTTTGGATTAAAGTGCTTTTTTGAGAATGCTTTCATTATCCAAAATAATCTTAATCATTGTTTAAAACTTTAAGACCTTGTTTTGGGGTTTACTGTAAATAAATGTAAACCCCTTTTAGCATATTCAAACAAGAAGTATTAACCTAAAGAGTGATGTTTAAACTCCTAGAATTTGTGCTTATTGCTTTGTATTTAATAGAGCTTGTATAGGGCTGTTCGTTTTTGTTTATAGTACCCTCTGGTTTCCCCTTATTTCTCTCATGCGTTTGTAATATATTTAATTCATTATTCCCTTATTGTTTAAAAATGAACTATAGTTTGTAGAGACTGTATTCTGTTTTATTTGTAAATCTTTTGTTATAAAAAATAAATAAATAAATAAATAAAAATAAATAAATGATGATGACGCCATGTGATTGGTCATCATGACTGCTGCAATTTTGAGCCCCGAAGTGTCCAGCTGTCTGGCTTTATGACTCCGTTTTCAACTCCGCCCCCGCCAGCGCTTGGGTAATCTCGTTGATCACCGGCTGCAGCTGTGCTTCATGTCGAACGCACCTTAAATGTGTTGTGTTGGGTTCAGACTAAAGGTGCGGTCACACTTGACTTTTCTTCCCATAGACTTCCATTCATACGCACGCGAATGCGTCAGACCGGAAACGCGGGGTCATGCGTCAAGCTTCGCATGTTGCTGCGGTGCAAAGTTCAAGCTTGGTGAACTCTAACCTGCGAAATCGCATCACTTGGCTGCATGAGACCAATCGAGGATCAAAACAGGGCCTCTCTGGACAGAAATTTAAAACATGGAGCGATCGCTCGCTTTTTTAATGTCTAATAAGCTTGTTTAATCCCGCCCCTTTTCGCAGCGCAGCACGACAGAATTTCGCACACACAAAGCCCAGTGTGACCGCACCTTTAAGCTACGGTCACACTGGGCTTTGTGTGTGCGAAATTCTGTCGTACTGCACTGCGAAAAGGGGCGGGATTAAACAAGATGATTAGACATTTAAAAAAGCGAGCGGTCGGTCCATGTTTTAAATTTCTGTCCAGAGAGGTCCTGTTTTGATCCTCGATTGGTCTCAAGCAGTCAAGTGATGCGATTTCGCAGGTCAGAGTTCACCAAGCTTGAACTTTGCACTGCAGCAACATGCGAAACTTGACGCATGAAACTTGACGCAGAAAAGTCAAGTGTGACCGCGGCTTTAACCACTATTTTTGTCATTTAAAATGTTTCTTTAACAACTTTAATGATGAATGCAGCTCTAATGCCTGACTTTGGCAAACAAAAGCGTTCAAAAAAGTAAGAAATGTAAAGTTGATAAATTTGCTGCCATAGCTGCATGATACCTTTATTTTTCTTTTGGTTTGCCCAAATTGAAGCTTGGTATTGAAGAGCTTCTGTGCCCCTAATGGCCAACAGCATCCCAAATCTAACAAAACCATGGCTGACCATTTTTGAAACCCATTCAGCTGATCTGAGTCTGACAGGAGCAATTTAAGCTTAGCTTATCTTAGCTTAATATAAATCATTGAATCAGATTACACCATTAGCATCTCACACAAATTATTTTAGGCGTAACATTCAAGGGAAATTGCTCCCATAGCTTGGCTGAAGCATCCACAATAATATTACACTGGGCTATTACCTACTGTAGTTACTAAGCAGCATGGGTACTTTTTTCAGGTGCCATGTAATATAATTTCTGCTGAACAATCAAGAATTGAAAAAGTGGAATAGGAAAATAAATCTGACCATGAATGGTATGAAGACAGTCAAATTTGAAGGCAAAAATAAAACACAATTTTCATTCTTTGTGGAAAGTATTGTGGCATTTTGCAGTTTTCAAAAATTGCTCACCTCTACACCTGTGATTGCTTTATAGAAAAATAATATGGGTTAAAGGACAACTCACTTGTTTGATGGCAAGAATTTACTCTTTGAAAGACCAATGGCTCTAAGAAAATATCTGGAACCATTTGAGCACAGAGCCATTACTTATTATCTAATAATACAATGGCATTCAAACATTTTATGTGCCTAGTAAATTTCTAAATGCTTTTTGTGGCCACTGTATTGTAGTTCTAAGGGATTGAGAAGGTTTATATCTCTCAATGGCTCCCACAGGGCAAGCTGTGCTTGTGTTGGCTGTGTGTCGTTCATTGTTGCCTATGAACACAGCTGATGAACAGCTGTTAGGACAGCAGTGAATTTGCTTGCTGAATATAGTTTAGAAAACCCCACGGCACATGTTGTACTTTGTATATATGCAAGAGGCCATCATTCACACACTGGCGTCATGGTACCTAATGTACTACCGACTAATAATATCGTTCAGTTTGACAAACAGGAAGCTGTGCCACGGGCTGCTCTTAACTCACACTTCAGATGTGGACAACACGTGCTTTCAGCTCAAAATGTATATTTGCAGCTTCTTGTAGCCTTTGTAAAAAGAAACACACTCAACTTTTGTGGATGTACATGTGCAGTGTATCTCAAATCTTGAAAGTTATTTAAAAAAAGAAATTATCAGTAGATAAAATGGAATGGTAATTAAAAGACTTCAGTTCAATACGCCAATTTATTTTTCATAGTTCATAGCAAAACTTTAGTGCACTTTAAAAAGGCACATATTTAATTTAGTTGAATTATTTACCTTCATATATGTTTCCAAGGGGGCGGCTCAGTGGCGCATTGAGTAGCGATGTCACCTCACAGCAAGAAGATCACTGGTTCGAGCTGAGTCTGTTGGCATTTCTGTGTGGATTTTGCATGTTCTCCCTGTGTTCGTGTTGATTTCCTCCGGCTGCTTCGGTTTCCCCCACAATCCAAAGACATGTTCTATAGGTGAATTGGTTAAGCTAAAAAAATGTCTGTAGTGTATGTGTGTGAATGAGAGTGTATGGGTGTTTCCCAGTGAAGGTTTGCAGATGGAAGGGCATCCGCTGCGTAAAACATATGCTGGATAAGTTGGCGGTTCATTCCGCTGTGGTGCTTCCTGATTATTAAAGAGACTAAGGCGAAAAGAAAATGAATGAATGAATGTTTCCAAGGGCTGTATGGTTTTTGGATAAAATGGTACAATGTGTGTAAAACATCTTTGTAGCAGCTCTGGAGATGAAGTTGTTTTTAGTGTGTAGCTATAATTTTAACAGTTTTGTGAGTTAATAGTGTCACTGAAATTTGCATCACAATCTGCATAGACAAGAAATGTCTGATTCACTAAATCAAAATTCAGCATTTGTTTTTGTTTAACAATAGTAGATGTATTTTAAACTCTACTGAACTGCTCTGATTGCCACTTTATTATAACACATTATTATTATATTAATCACAAAAAACATATATATTTACAAAGAAAGTACTAATGGTAAAGTTACAGTAACTATAATAAAATTAAACTAATTTTTAAGGAGAATACTCACCCGATAAATTGGCATTATCAGTGGATATCAGCTGATAGATATGGGCCAGTAAGGGCCTTTTGCGCTTACCGGTGAGCTCAGAAGGCTGTTATCATCCATCCACATGGTTAATCAGCTATACTAATAGAGAAGACTCCAGATCCAGATCTGTTTTTACATTACTGTGACAGTTGGGTTTAGAGTTGGGGTAGGCGTCGATGTTAATAAAATACAACTAATGGGAAATTAAATGAATAGTATAAATAATTCTCGTGGTTAATCAGCTATAGAGAAGACTCCAGATCCAGATCTGTTTTTACATTACTGTGACTGTTAGGTTTAACTTCTGGCTGCACCCATATGACATCTATAGCTGATTAACCATGTGGATGGATGATAAAAGCCTTCTGAGCCTACCAGTAGGCACAGAAGGCCCCTACTGGCCCATATCTATCAGCTGATAACCACTAATAACGGTATAAAATTACAAGAGAAAAAAGTCCCTGCTTAATTCTGAATATTTTTTTTTTCTGGCTGGAGACTGCAGCACAGTCTGGAAGTTGGGAACTCTGTCCTGTCCTACTTTTATCCATTACAGTAGTTGTGAATGTCATAGAAAAATAAATAGAGGGGAAGTCAGACTGTGCTAGACAGAAAAAGAAATCTTATTAAAAAGTCTTATTTCTCAAACAAGTTAATAATTTCTGGGCAACAAAGGCCATGTCCTCTTGACTCACTGTAACAGCACAGCTAGAGCTATAGAATATGGAATTGCAATTAATAGAGGAACAGTAAAAACCTCTTGGAGAGAAAATGATGGCTAGTGGAGCGCCTCAACCACTGGACTGTGACAGATCGTTCCTTGTGATTTTAATTTAAGACTCTTATGGGAAACATGTATAAGCCCTGCTGTCAGATTGATGTCAGATTCTGGCAGCTTTGTATGTGTACCATGAAGCATGGCCCGCTGTGACAAACCTACGATAACTGATTCTCAAATGACAGGATTGAAGTTTATTTTGATTACTCAGTCCAAATATTTCTGTTCAGAACTGTTCATAAGCAATGGAATCATGATGTAAATCATGAAATGAACTGTTTGTGGAAACAAAAAGAGCCCTAACGGGAACCAGGCTGAGATGGAAGGCCACATGTATTGCAGTTCACAATATTGTTGACATGCTGATTGCTGTTTTCTGCTAGTGGTGTAAATGAGAGCTGGCAAAGAAAGAGTGCACAGAGGTTAATATCTGTGCCTGACGTTCACAAAAGTTATGAAACATTTGCCTTCAGATTTGGCCCATACCACTTTGTCAGGGGTATTCGTAAGACTTTCACAACACCTTTATAATGATAACGTGACATAAATATGAAGATTTGATGCAAGCTTATGACAACTATCATTGTCATTTGCTCAGTTATGTCATTCTAAATGCAAAGATGACACTGTTTCAGATGTCTCCTTTATGACATAAACAAATAGTTCATAACCTGGGTTTGTCTTTGTCAATACAACTTGACATTATCATGACAACATAACTTGTCATAAATTATTTACATGATCACCACAAGGCTATTATAATTGTATAATGACTATTTTTTGCTTACTTTTTTCAGTGAAACAAAATTAATTTGTCATTAAAAATTCTCAGTAAAAGTGTCAACACAAATAATTTTAATATTTTATAAAATTAAAGTAATTTTAATGACTAATTTAATTTGTACCACTGTACAGTAGATGTGGTTAAGAAAAATATTAATGATGCTATTATAAATTTCAAGACAATTATTATGGCCTCATGACAATCATGTTTATCACAGATTTATGACAGTATGTTTCCTTGATAATGTCAAGATGTCTTGACAAATACAGATTATGATTTATTTGTTTATGTGAAGTGGTCATAACAAAGACATCTCAAACATTAGCTATGTTTCCATCCAAAGATGTCAATTAGATTCATGTATAAAACTGGAACACTGCATAATATCTGCGAATGTTTTCATCCAATGAGTCAAAGAGTACAACATTGTCACTTGCTGATAAACTGGCGCCAAATATCAAAACGAAAAATTGAATTTGCTGCGATAGAAGAAACCACTGTGAACCTTTTTTTCTTATATAATAAATTATTTGCACATCAAAAGACAAGCCAAAATGCAATGAATCTGCGGTGGCTTTTGGAGGCACAAGGCCGCTTTTCTGGGAGCTAATAAAACCAAATCACTTTGATGACAGATTTGGGAGAGGGGTTTTGGAATTACCAAAACAAGATCTTAGATGTTGTGCAATGTGGTCAGTCCTCTGGTCTGTTCATTAATGCTGTACCGCAGGCACATTTTTATTATTATGATCTGTTAAAAGAAAGTGACAATGATATGCAGGAATATATTCGGTGAATGTGTTTCTGTCATATTTTATTCACATTTTCTTTTACTGGATAATATGTATATCTTACTCAGCACATATTTCTTTATGGAATGGAATGGATGGAAACATAACTAATGTCATGTTTGCATTTCAAATGGCATGAAAAACTGAGCAAATTAATGCGAGTTGTCATAAACATGCATAAAATCAGTGCATTATTATTCATGATATAAATGATATGATTACATGATTTCATGGCAGTCTCTTCGAACACCAGTTTTGAAACAAGTAAAGTATTTCCAGATACTGTTTTCAAAAATATATTGAATTTAGTATGATAAAATGCTGAAATGAAAACATAAAGCTTGTTACCAATAATCAATAATGCAAGAAAGAACATCAATATTTAATAATAATAACAATAATTGTAGGGGTAACGCAGTGGCGCAGTAGGTAGTGCTGTCGCCTCACAGCAAGAAGGTCGCTGGTTCGAGCCTCGACTGGGTCAGTTAGCGTTTCTGTGTGGAGTTTGCATGTTCTCCCTGCGTTTGCGTGGGTTTCCTCCGGGTGCTCCGGTTTCCCCCCACAGTCCAAAGACATGCGGTACAGATGAATTGGGAAGGCTAAATTGTCCATAGTGTATGTATGTGTGCGAATGAGTGTGTATGGGTTTCCCAGTGATGGGTTGCGGCTGGAAGAGCATCTGCTGCGTAAAACATGCTGGATAAATTGGCGGTTCATTCCGCTGTGGCGACTTCAGATTAATAAAGGGACTAAGCGGAAAAGAAAATGAATGAATGAATTAACAATAATAGTAAATGAAATAGTAAATTAATAGTAAATTTTGTCAAAATTATGTCATGCGTTTTGTGTATCACATTTAGTATAGACATACTTTACAATCCAAAACAACAGAAGTGTGTTTGTAACATTGCCAACTACTGGCCTGGCATGTGTGTGCTTGGTTAGCTAGAAATGCATTGCCTCAATATTGTAAATCTTTCTCTGTTGCTGTTTAATCTATTTTGTCTTTGAAATAAATTTTTGGCTTTGATCCTTACTAAAAACCTCACATTACTATTGAATGACAGAACTGGGCCTGTCTCTGATTAGTTGTTCTTTTTCTGGGTGACACATTGTTTAAAGTCTCAAACAATGAACAAGTAGCTCACTCTAAAATTAAATTCATACTCGCACTCAATGTTGTTCGAGACCTGTTGGCATTAAAAAATTGCATGGAACACAAAAGGAAATGCTAGGCAAAAAGTTCCAGGTGCTCTTGTCACATAAGGAGATTTTAGTTTCATCCAACTATATTCAGTTTTTAGATGAGGCAGATGAGGCAGTTTGATTAATTTCTGTAGTTACTTTTTTTTTTTTTTTTACTGCCAGCAAAATGTTTTCTTTGTATACCAAGTGTGATGCAAAAAGGGTAAGTCTAACATTGAATGTTCATAAAAGGGCAGGTTAATGAGGCTCAGATTAAAGACTGCATATCCAATGACTAAATAATCTATACTAACTAGGGTGACTTGAATTGATGTTACAATGTATAAGTGTATATTTATTCTTCTGTTCAGTAGTCTCATTTGGTTGTTGTGACCAGTAGGTTCCCGGCCATGAATAAACTTTCATTCCTGCAAAAAGCAACTTAAAGGGACCCTTTTATGCCAAAATCACTTTTGTAAAAGGTTTAAACACAGTTGTGTGGAAGTAGTGTGTATATATAGCCAACCTCTAATGGTAGAAATGCATTAATTCTATTTTTTCTAATCACACTTCATAAAAACAGTCTGCAGAAACATTTTGATTGATATTCTCTCTTTGTACATGTCACAAGAGGGGGAAAGTCCTGCCTATTAGTGTAGTCCCTCATCCCTACATAGACAGCCCAGAGTGAGATGCAGATGCATAGGCGTTTGTAGCTCCGCCCTTTTTGGAAAAGAGGGCTGGGAGCCCAATCGCATTTTAATTTAAAGCGAAAGTCACTAAAATTACACAATTTGGATTAAAGCCTGAAGAGGGCAGTTTCAGAGAGTTATAAAAAATGAATTTGTCGGCGCCTATTGCCTAGTGGTTAGTGCGCTGACACAAAGCTGGTGCTTGCCGTAAAAGACTGAGTTTGATTCCGGGCTCAAGGTCCTTTGCTAATCCTTTTCCTGTTTCTGCTACCCTGTGTGATGTGGCTGTATATCGGCACTGGTGGGAGGTGTGCCTTAGTGTCCCACCAGTGACGATATACAGTCACATCGCAATGCTACGAGTGTGATATTGCGTTCATACAACAGTTTAATGGCATAATCATGTATATAGCAAAGGAAATCAAACACGGAGAGTCTAAAATCCTTTTTGTTACCTTCACATCTGCAGCTGTCGTCAGAAAAGCAGAAACTGTTGCTCATTCACTAATGTTGCTAACGTTTAGAACTAGTGTTTTAATGATTCTCTAGCGTAATGTCTAATACATGATATATACTTAGAAATGCCATCAGTCTACAAAGATATCTCCCAGTATTTTTTCTGTTGCAATCGGGCGATCACAACATTACTATGGTATAAATACAGCATGACAGCATACAAAAGAGAGAGCTTGACTTAGAACGTAATCTACCTGTTTAATAATGATTTGATCAACTGTAGTTTGAAATTACGCTGTATTTCTTTAAGGGCTTATTATGCGTCTCTGCCGTCTTCTTGTAGATGAACATGGTCAACCGTCTTTCCTCAAAGACAGGCTATTGGCCACCAACGCGTTCTCTCTCAGAAATTATAAATGTTTTAGGCACTTTTCCTTATAAATAAACTGCATAGTTGCAATCTAAACAACTACATTCTTGACTAAAAAGCCACAAAAGTACATTATGTTGTCCAACAGCAGCAATATTTGTCAAACTGTAGAGTGTTCTCTGCTTGTTGCTGTATGTGGGCAGAGTAATACATAAGGGTGAAGGGTAAACAGGCAGTACGAGTGATGTTACTGGCAGAATAGTGCACGGCAGGACTGTTGTGTGTGTATGTATGTATGTATATATATGCAGTTAAAGTTATTATTATTAGCCCACCTTTTAATTGTTTTTTCTTTTTTAAATATTTCCCAAATTATGTTTAACAGAGCAAGGAAATTTTTACAGAATGTCTGATAATATTTTTTCTTCAGGAGAAAGTCGCATTTGTTTAATTCGGTTAGAAAAAAAGCAGTTTTGAATTTTTTAAAAACCATTTTAGGGTCAAAATTATTAGCCCCTTTAAGCTATATATTTTTTGATAATCTACAGAACAAACCACCATTATACAATAGCTTGCTTAATTACCCTAACCTGCCTAGTTAACCTAATTAACCTACTCACTTAAAACAGTTGGGTTAATAATAACCCAACAGGTAACCCATAGATGGGTCAATTTGGCACCGACCTTTTGTTGGGTTATTTTAACCCAATCCATTGGGTTGATAAGGTTAACCCAACAATTTGGGTTATAAAAATAACTAATTTGTTGGGTTATTTTGCCAAAAAGTGGCTTAACCACTATATAGTAATAAATTATTATTATTATTATTATTATTATTATTATTGTAGTAATCTTTATATGTAAATAAAAAAATACACCGCTTTTATTACATTGGCAAAGCTTTATTTAAATCCATGAATTTAGTGCCACATCTTTCACAATAACAAACGCCTGAGAGCAGTTTAGTTCATCCCCAAGCAGCAGGACAAAAGGGTTCTGTCTCTGTTGCTCCTCCTCCTCTAAGTACTGAACGAAATACAAGTATACATACATGAATTAAATAATGTCCAACATTTATTGTCATAAATAATGCACCTAGAATTCGCAAAAATCAACAAATTCTTGTTTTGCCTCCTGGTATGAGGGCCGAACCATCTTGTTGCATAATCTGTATGGCAGTGGAGAAAGGATAGCTGGCAGAGTTGTTAAAGCACCATCTCCAAAGTAGAATCTCCAAGGCTGTCTTTATATCAAACAGAAAAAAAACCCAATAATTAAACTTAAAACAAGCCCCTCATATCACAGGTGAAATGCTACGAATTGGGATTAAAACAGAGCTGTTATGCAGGATTGTCTCACCAGATGAAATGTTTGCTTGAACTGGTAGATCCAAGGCTCTCTTCTTTTTTTGCAATACGAGAGGGTCCGCAGTGATGCATCTCCCCAAACCTCAAAAAGTTTCTTTGGTGTGTGGGTATAAAATACCTGTCCTGAGCAATCTAAAAATAAATAAACAAAAACAGCACTTAAATCCATGCCATGCAAACAGTACACTGGATTTATTGAAGGGATATTTTACACAAAAATGGAAATTCTGTCATCAGTAATTCACCCTCCCCTTGTTCTAAATCTCTCCTCAGATGAACACAAAACATGATATTTAGAACAAAATAGGCAACTAAACCATTCTTGGTCCACAATGATATTCCAAAGCATTTGTTTCTTCTGTTGAAGTCAGTGGGGACTATTAAGTTTTTGATTTGTCCTTTAAAGTTATCAATTGTGGTCAGCAGAAATAAATAAAAAACAAATCAACAACTTGAGGGTGAGTAAATGATGAATACACCCAAAAATCAATGAAACACCCATACACTACGGCCAATTTAGTTTATTAAATTTACCTACTGTATACTGCATGCGTTTGGACTGTGACAGACATGCAAACTTCACACAGCAATGCCAACTGACCCAGCTCCAGGACATGATGGATTCGCCTCTGCTGCTGAATGAGTGTATGGGTGTTTCACCGATTTTTGGGTGTATTCATCATTTACTCACCCTCAAGCTGTTGATTTATTTATTTTTTCTGCTGAGCACAAATGATAACTTAAAGGACAAAGCAAATCAAAAACTTCATAGTCCCCACTAAACAGAGGAGAAAATGCTATGGACTTTCACACCAAGAATGGTTTAGTTACCTACTCCTCCATATACCAAATGATGTTCGCTTCAACCTTAAAACAGAAATTTTAAATTTGCACATGTATGCCGGACCAAATAAAAACTAAAATCATGTGTTTACCCAGTTTAGCAACGGAGAAAAGATAACTGGAAGGCTGCAAGTGGTCATCTCCAGGGGTACCCTAAACAGATAAAGAGAAAAAAAACTATGAAAATATGCTTTTAGCTGTAGGATTAGTCTTTTATATGAGTTGTTAAGGTGCATCACATTAGCAAATTTTGTGGGCAAATAAGGTCTATTTTACATGGTCAATTGTGCACTGATGTTCATCAATGTGCTTAATTCTCATGCTCAGAAAATTGCAAAAGAGTCAAAGTCCTGATAACAAATTTCTACTGAAATAGCTGGAAACTGTCAGTAAATTTTCATAATGCAATAATTAATATAAATAGGTTAATGTCTGTAATATCTCAATTTATTTGGTCAAATGTTCCAGGAGTGGAGTTGTGAAATTTCTGAACTGTGCTTAGACTCTATATCAGTCATCTGTAATTACCTGTGGCCTCATGCCTGATACAGAGTCTAATACCAAACTCACACTCAAATAAGGCACAGAAACACTTTTGAAAGAGGCATTTGTGTCTGTACACACTACCAGTGCTGTTCAAAGAAGTATAAATGCATTTACAGAAGAATTACAAATGTAGAATTTGATTTTAAGACATATGGTGATGTAAAGACACTTTTACAGTATATGATACAGCTTAAGTGTGTGTATCTGTGCATTTTTACATCATGTACATATTACAAAATACAGAGCTGTTGTTTTCTCACCTTTCTCAACAAGATTATCAAGGATTAAAGCTTGCTCTGTCCAGAGCAACCTACAATGAACAAACAAACAAAAAATTAAATAAACCACAAATTAACATGAGCTGACAGACAACATTTATCAGTTGAGGGGTCACAGCATCACTAAAATCTCACCTGAATTGAAAACTGGGTAAGGACAATGTTTAAGGGCTTTGTATTATTAGCATATATTACTACTATTATTATACAAAGCTAGCAGATGTTACAATTCTTATATATATAAATTTTTAAGCTTATATTTAATTGTGGTATGACATATATAACCGATTAAACATTTATATTAGCGTCTAACATTATCAGGTTTGTGGTTACATCCCTGAAGGTATAAGATGTAGGGAAAATGCAATTTTCAGGGCCTTCAATAAAGTACACACAAACATTAATAATAACAACATTTACCTTTCAATAGTTAATAATCAAGTACCTTAAAATGGATAATGAATCTTCTTCTGGTAAAAGATGATGTAGCAAGCTTCTGCTCTGCTCTTGTCCAGGAGGATAACTTCCTCACGTTGAGATCCATTCAGCGCCCTCTAGCGGCGAATAATAACCAATAATAATATAATGCTCGGATTCAGTACTTCTTGGGAAAACCAGCAACTTCCTGAACAAAATGTAGCACATAAATGGGTCTATATTAGCATTTCATTGTTACAATATGGTTTCCTAGCGAAAGGACAGTGTTTTTAGACAACATAACATACCTTCAACAAGACTGGACGCGACTCCGGTTTGATGTCTCTCCTGGGTCCTAAAGACAAAAATTACGGCGGAATATCTCAAATACGTGTATCGTTTCCTTCAAAACAACTGTAGAGATGAACACGGAGGTAGAGAAAGCGTTTTTATCCGCATATAGATCGGCCATGAAGCGCGCACGTTTGTATCATCAATAATTGAGAGTCCAGGTGAAACAGATATAAAAAAACATGACACGAAGAGGCAATTTTCTGCATTTCTGCTCTAATTTACTGCATTAGAGCTTGCATAAACTTTATAACGCAAGAGCAACATCACGTACGCATATTGATTCAGCGGTTCTGTGTCAGTTCAATTAGTTGACTGTTGAAATTCAAAAATTGTAACCCAACTGGTTGAGTTGTTAAATAAATAACCCAATAAAGGTTTAAAATAACCCAACAAAGCACCAAATATTTTTAACTCAACCATTGGGTTAAGTAAATAACCCAACGTTTTTTAGAGTGTAGTTAAGCCTTTAAATGTCACTTTAAGCTGTATAGAAGTGTCTTGAAAAATATCTAGTAAATATTATTTATTGTCATCATGGCAAAGATTGGCAAAGAAATCACGAGATACGTTATTAAAACTATTATCTTTAGGAATGTGTGGAAAACATCTTCTCTCCGTTAAACAGAAATTGGGGAAAAAATTAACAGGGGGCTAATTATTCTGACTTCAACTGTATATATGTGTTACAAAGAGCTGAAACTTTACATAGATACTCTAAGGACATCAGAGTTATCTTACATCTTGTAAAAAGAAGCATGATTGCTCCCCTTCTTGTATAAACTGCACAAATGAGGAATATAAATATTAAAGACTCCATGATCAAAAGGCTACCCCAAAGACAGTGATAGTGTTGGAAGACTGAATTTTTCACTTATTAATTTTTTTTTTGGCTGAGTCCCTGTCTTTACTGTCTACCTATCTTTAACACTAGAACTACCAGAATTCTACAACCACTAGATTTACCATAGCACTCATTCCAATAGTTTCTTGATGCAGACTTGAATTTGCAAACTAATAGATCTCAAAGATGCAATGTCAGACACAATGCACTCAATGGAGCTAGTCACGTAACTGTGAGGGGTAGGGTTAGGTCTGGGGTTAAGCGTGGGCATTAAAAACATTGGCTGTAGCTCACTTTGCAACTGCGCCAAGTCTGCACCCTACTGAAAAAAACAGCTTAAACCAGCCTGGGTATCCAGACCCCTTTCGATTATTCTGACTGTTTTCATATAAGGAATGATGCTGTCATATTATACGTACATTTAAAGCTTCTATTGAGATTTTAAAACTAAGCTTTAATCATCTGCCTTTATATTTTATGAATTCAGTACCCTAAAAAATACAATCTTTTTACAAATACAGCCTACAGTATATGTGTTGAAGGTAAAAAAAAACAACTCACTTTTATTTGCTCTTTACAAGCAGGAGAGCAAGGTTATTTCACAGCACTGAAAATGTTGCTTTGAAAGACATATCTGAAGTAGTGAAGTTATGTTTTTGTTATCAGAAAGTTTTGTTTTTAATAGCATGTAGTTGCTAGGCAACAGAGGCACTCGTATTCAAAGTCACAAGGAAAAGTAGCAGACACAGAAATGCATTGAGTCATTTTGACCACTATTGCAATTAAATGTAGAAATATTCATAGCTTGTTTTCTTTGGAAATTTTAATAAATTAATAATGTTAAAAAATATATACAGTTGGTTGGTGCCCTAGGCAACTGCCTAGTTCACCTATCCGTAGAAACGGCACTGGTCTAATCTCTAATTGACAATCAGTATAAGACATTGCATTTTTAACCCAAAAATAAAATGAGAGTTTCTTCAGTCTTTGAAATGCAAATATTATCTAACCCTACACTCACTTGCCACTTTATTAGGTACACCTGTCCAACTGCTCATTAACACAAATTTCTAATCAACCAATCACATGGCAGCAACTCAATGCATTAAGGCATGCAGACATGGTCAAGACGATCTGCTGCAGTTCAAACCGAGCATCAGAATGGGGAAGAAAGGTGAATTAAGTGACTTGGAATGTGGTGCCAGACGGGCTGGTCTGAGTATTTCAGAAACTGCTGATCTACTGGCATTTTCATGCACAACATTTTCTAGGGTTTACAGATAATGTTCAGAAAAAGAGAAAATATCCAGCCTTGTTGATGACAGAGGTCAGAGGAGAATGGCCAGACTGGTTCCAGCTGATAGAAAGGCAACAGTAACTCGTCGTTACAACTGAGGTATGCAGAGCATCTCTGAATGCACAACATGTCTAACCTTGAGGCAGCTGGGCTACAGCAGCAAAAGACCACACCGGGTGCCACTCCTCTCAGCTAAGAACAGGTAACTGAGGCTACAATTCACAGAGGCTCACCAAAATTGGACGATAGAAGATTGGAAAAACGTTGCCTGGTCTGATGAGTCTCGATTTCCACTGCAACATTCGGATGGTAGGGTCAGAATTTGGCATCAACAACATGAAAGTATGGATCCATTCTGCCTTGTATCAACTGTTCAGGCTGGTGGTTGTGGCGTAATGGTGTGGAGGATATTTTCTTGGCACACTTGGGGCCCATTATTACCAATTGAGCGTCGTGTCAACGCCACAGCCTACCTGAGTATTGTTGCTGACCATGTCAATCCCTTTATGACCACAGTGTACCTATCTTCTTATAGCTACTTCCAGCAGGATAATGCCATGTCATAAAGCGTGAACCATCTCAGACTAGTTTCTTGAACATGACAATGAGTTCACTGTACTCAAATGGCCTTCACACTCATCAGATCAGCAGATCGAATAGAGCACTTTGGGATGTGGTGGAACGGGAGATTTGCATCATGGATGTGCAGCCGACAAATCCGCAGCAACTCCGTGATGCTATCATGTCAATATGGAGCAAAATTTCTGAGGAATATTTCCAGTACCTTGTTGAACCTATGCCACGTACGTTTAAGGTAGTTCTAAAGACAAAAGAGGGTCCAACTCGATACTAGTAAGGTGTACCTAATAAAGTGGCGAATGAATGTATTACAGACGTGACAATGACACAAAGATGAAAAGTTACTAGTACAGATTACATTAGAAGACATAAGGTAGAATAAGGAGTTATTTTTAGCCCCCAAAAAGTTACAGACTGTAACCTTAAATGAATGCATTGACTTTAGAATGAAACAGACAAGTTCATATTCTATAAAAAGCATCACATGACGCAGTAGGACACTGAGGGTGAGAAATTCACCCTTTCAGCCAAGTTGCATCATCAACTCCTAATTTATGGACATTATTACACAAGTTGTCTGGTATTTTGTGTCAAATTAAAATTTGGAATGGAATGCAGAGATCTTATCATTTATCTCTGCTAGGAAGAAAGTGGTATTGACCCAACAACTTGGGTGGGCGACACTAACCAACAGTATATCAGTTGGGATTTTATGCAGTGTCACTTTTGCAGTCACAGTCACTTTGTCTGAACAGAAGACCAGCACATGCCTGTGTGTGTGTGTTTAAAGGTTTATTGTCTGTGGAATGTGGAGCTTGATGACTTTTCCACTCATACTGTGAGGGAAGCCACTGGTAAAGACACGCAGAGGAATTCCCATATGTGCGTGTGTGTGTGAGAGAGGGAGAAAGAGAGAGACGTTCCCATGGCAACAACAGGGAAACATTTTTTTTTAACCCTTAACCCTCATCCTAGGTTTAGAACATTGGAAGTGGATGTCAAGGTTACCAATAGAAACAAATAAAACAACATAACAAGCACAGACTAAACAACATCAAAAACTAGTGGGTCTTGTTTAACCCTCTTGGGGCCTGAAGGAGAAGGGTGTTCCTGCACAACTGGAGTGGCGGCACATTCAGGATTGCATTTTTAGGACCGCATCTGTAGGACCCTAGTTTTTTTGTGACAGCACCACCTACTTATATTGGATCATAAACGCTCAAATAAGATGGACGACATGGATGGCAAGGAAAGTGTTAGTACCGGTTATCTATTGAGTTTTAACCAGAAATATATTTTACAGTTAAACATGGTAAAGCAAATGTTTCTTATTATATTATATTTCATATATATGATTGTGTGGATATTTATATAAATGTACATTCTTGGATCTGTCTTGTGTCTTGACTCACAATTACAAATTTTACTTTTAAACCTGGTTTTAAATTAGTGACTGCAAATGCTGATCCATTTGATTTCAATTTATTTTCCCCAATACTGAACTAATTAGTTTATTCTAAAGGGGCTTTATCAATATGCAGAATTTTTTCAAGAAATGCAAGACTTTTAAGGCACTTTTTCATTTGTGTTTAAAAACATTTTTTGTTTCTATTTTAGGAGTAAATTAATTTGTTTTCATTTAAAATGGTTACTTCAGCAGGTGTTTCACACTTTAACCTCTGGTGCATTTCACATCAAAAACCACAATTGTAAAAATGTTCCTGAAAGTCTCCGCTATTTCATCCAATCAGGTAGGTGGTGCTGGAAATGCAGTCCTGAAACTAAAGTTTCAGCTATATAATCCAATTCAGTAGGTGGTGCTAATACAAAACTATGGTCAAAACTATTACAAAACTATGCAGTTTCGCTATAACATCCAATCTGGTAGGTGGCGCTGCCATAAAAAACTAGGGGTCCTAGACATGTGGTCTTATAAATGCAGCCTGAAAGTGCAGCTACTCTGGTTGTGCAGCGTAACACTATTGGGTCTGAAGGGGTTTCGGGCCCTGTAAAGTTGCTATAATATGTGCATTTTGAACCTTTTATTAGTGTCTTACAAATACAAACATAATGACTGTGCTACAATAACATGTAAGCAGTGTATTAAGCTTTTATTTTTCAAACAAACAAACAAAAATATTAGTACTTTAAAAATACTAAAAATAATAAAATCACAGAAGTAATACCACAAAACAAATAATAAATTAAATTTATGTTTGCAAGAGTTTGTGTACTGAATGTGGTACTCTTTGTGAATGTAGATTTTTCTTGGAAAATGCTGTAGAATTTTTCCCAGTGCTGGGTTGCAGCTGGAAGGGCATTCTATGTAAAAAAATATGCCAGTTGGTGGTTCGTTTTACTGTAGCGACCCCTGATAAATCAGGAACTAAGTCAAAGGGAAATAAATAAATGCATGATGTGGAATTCACCCTGCTCAATCGCATGACATCATTGCTGCAACACAAAATTCAGCTGAAGGGCAGTAAACAATTCCTCTACATAGGAATAAATAGCAGAACTTGCGGGTTTTGTTTATTGTACATTGTTTATTGTTTCTCATATTGGTCAAAGCAAGAAATAATAAAGAGCTGTTTTGGAGATCCAAAAGTTGTTGCTCATGAAGATTAAAATTAAAAGATTAAATTCGGTCTGGAAACTGACTGAAAAACAAGAAAATGTAGCTTGCAATGAATTATTTTCTCTAAATGAAACCTGCAATAAAATTATGTTTGTTGTACTTTGGTGTGACACCCTTATTTACCCAAAAAAGTTCAACAAGCCATGGAGAAAAAGTCATTTTCGGCTTAGTCTTTTTTATTAATCAGGGGTCGCTGCAACTCAACACTGGGAAACACCTATACACTCTTGCATTCACACACATACACTACGGCCAATTTAGTTTATTCAATTCACCTATAGCACATGTCTCTGGACTGCGGGGGAAACCCACATGAACACAGGGAGAACATGCAAACTCCAAACAGAAATGCCTACTGCCCTAGCAGGGGCTCAAACCAGCGACCTTCTTGCTGTGAGGCGACAACGCTACCTATTATGCCACCATGTTATGAACTATTATTCATAAATATTAATAATAATTTAATATAAAATAAATAGCACAAAGATAAGTGTCCAACAATGAAAACAAATCACTCTCACGTTGTTTGTAAATTATTATATTAAGAGTTTTTTTTCATGTCACATCATAGGACATTTTACAGTTCATAAATATAAATATACTACATAAATATAACTACTTTCTCTTCAAAAATGTCAACCCTAGAATACCATTCGAACCACTGAGATTTGTTTAGAGCACTAGTGGTTGCTACCACCTTCTTACCATCTTTAAACATACTTTGATGAGCACTGTCTGTCACTATGATTTCTCTTCTTGAGGTCAACGTTCACAGGTGTTTGTTGACTTTTAGCTTATAGGCTTCAACTGTGATGGAAAATATAAGGAAGTCCAAGTGCTTCTGTTTGAACTTTTGAACTCAGTAGTTGAACTCACTTCTGAGTTTATTCTGGCCAAGAATCAACAGCTTTAACAGAAAGAAACTGAATGGTAATTACAATTTGTCTGTTTGAATTGTAAAAAAACAAGTAGTTTTGTTTAGTAATTTGTTTAAGGTGCTATTTTATTTAGCTTAAGGAACTTCTTATTTAAAGTACCTTATTTTAGCTTATTAGGTGTGGTAAAAAGATATTCTTTTTTAGGGACAATGTAGGGACAAAAAACTACAAAGCTTACCGTGTTATATTTGGTCCATTGTTTTTTTTTTTTTTTTTAAAAGGTTGTTACAGTAAATACTAATCTGATCAAAATTTTACTGAAAACCCTGCAGTGCACATTCTGCTACATGCTGTTTATCCTCGGGTTGTAAGTAAGTTATCTCTTTAGTCAGGATCATATTCATTTTGTAGCATGTGTTATGGATTTCTATAAAACATTCCTTTTTATTGTTAAAATATTTAAGATAAACATATATGGGGTG
Source organism: Danio aesculapii (assembly GCF_903798145.1). Taxonomy (NCBI): domain Eukaryota; kingdom Metazoa; phylum Chordata; class Actinopteri; order Cypriniformes; family Danionidae; genus Danio; species Danio aesculapii. The sequence continues at coordinate 14,092,946 of NC_079453.1, forward strand.
GCACAATGGATATGCTGTCACCTCACAGCAAGAAGGTTGCTGGTTTGAGACTCGGCTGAGTCTGTTGGCATTTCTGTGTGAAGTTTGCATGTTCCCTGATTAATAAAGGGACTAAGCCTAAAGGAAAACCAATGATGGCTTATTTTAAGCAAACAAACAAATGTATTGTTGTAAATAAATAAATAAATAAATAGATTAATTAATTAATTAACTAATTTCCCAGTTACTATCCAGCACTCTATTTTCACTATTTTGTCATGTCAGATTTTGCAGGGTTAATATGATGAAATGAATGAATAAATACTAATACTACACTGTTAAAAAATGAACAGTAACATTGAATTGTAGTTGAATTTTTTTTTTTTGTAGCTGTTGATTCACATTTCTTCATCTTCTTGCAATTTAGATTTATGACTCCTTATGGTACATGGTTGCATGTTTATCTTAAGGGCATATATTGGTGCACGATTACCAGAAAAACAATGGTAGACTACAAGACTGTTTTTCATGTTGAATAATGCATACTGTATGTGTATATGTGCGTGTTTCTTTGAAAAATGACTAGCCACTAACTACTAGCCTGGCAACCTTTTGAGCTTTTTAAAAATGTTTTTGAACATTGATGTGCATTTGACCCTGCTGTAGTCTGCATGAGAAACTTTTTTAGTTTTTAGTACAATGTTTTAAAGTAAACAGATTTGGTAAATGGACATATAACGGAGGAATTAAAGTCACATTTCAATCATTAATGGAACAGTTAAACAATTATATCACCTATGGAATATAATATTCTTGTGAACTATCACTTTAAGACTGTATTTGACACATTTTTTAATTTATTGTACATGCATATCAATTATTATTGCTTTGTGTTTATACTGCATGAGATAATGTCATACTAAAAACAAAATGTATATTGCATTAAAATAGTGATTCCTGGGATTTTATACCCTTACCCTAAAATGCTTTGCATATAAGACATAAGTGAACACATTTCCATAAATTGCTCATTCACAGTAATGCCCATTCAATGATTTTTACATAACATGGAGTCATATAGACATTTCTGATAAAATGCATGCTTAACAAAATAGCCTATTAGCATTTTTTTATTACAATAGACCACAATTAAGTCTCATCACCCAAAGTTTTGGTATTTACATTAATATACTGATAGACAGATTGACAGACAGACTGATAGATTTGCTCATACAGTATGTGTTTCATTTTGTTTTCACTTGAACTTGAGCCCTTCAGAATTCAGCATGGTGATCCTTCAAGTTAATTTCTTGCTCATCTAAAGTTGCAACCACGTATACTGTGTAATCTTATTCATGGACTTATTTTATATTATTAAAAGAAGAGTATTTTACACATTCTAACCAACACCATTAGTGGTTTAACATGCAAAAAAAGCAAAACCTATGATTGAATTTTAAAAGGAAAAGACATAACAGAAAAACTTTCTGACTATAATAAGCATCATGTCCTACCAAAATATGCCATTTTAAATAAAAAATATTTTAATAAAAAAAAAAAAAATAAATAAATAATAAATATATATATATATATATATATATATATATATATATATATATATATATATATATATATATATATATATATATATATATATATATATATATATAATTTTTATATAAAAAAACCAGCTTGGTCATGCCTGCAACATACATTAGAATACATATTTCTGTGTTCTTTATTGATTTTTTTAATTGATTTTTTTGAACTGGTAAATGTTTTTGAATAAAATTGTAGGTGCCATATACTGCACTGATTTAATATCTTAAATTGTTTTTTGATATCTACATAGTATGTATGTGGCTTAGGTAAGTTAAAAAATTCTCCAGGTCTTCATTGACCATATTTGGAATGGTAGTGAATATAAATGAGCTCCGATGTAGATGTTCATTCATTTATTAATTTTCTTTTCAGCTTAGTCCCTTTATTAAAAAGAGGCCACCACAGTGGAATGAACCACCAACTTATCCAGCACATGTTTTACACAGAAGATGCCCTTCCAGCTGCAACCCACCTCAGGGAAACATCCATACACACCCATATACTATAGACAATTTAGCCTTCCCAATTCACCTGTACCGCATGCTTTTAGACTGCGGGGAAAATCGGAGCCCCCGGAGGAAACACACCCGAATGCAGGGAGAACATGCAAACTCCACACAGAAATGCCATCTGACCCAGCCGAGGCTTGAACCAGCGACCTTCTTGCTGTGAGGCAACAGCACTACAGATGACGTGTAATAAACAGATGACGTATAATAAAGTGTATGCTATTTTTTCACTCTAGAGAAATTGCAGTTTGAGCTGAGTGATAAGCTCAATGTTTAAATGTGCATTAAACATAATACTCAACAGTTTACATCTATTTGTCACCTCACATTACAAACATATTTCACAAATTTCTCAATAAACATGCTAAATTAACAAAAGACATGAATAAATTTACAATCTGTATATCCTGCATTTTGCATTCTGACACGCTCTAAAGCAAGGCTGGTGCTTAGTAACCAGACTGATAAGTACAATTTAACTTTGATAAACTTAAAAATAAGGAAGTAAAATGACCATTGTTATAATCTCAAAACTCAGCCTGGGGTGTGTATATAATTGATCCAGTGTGCAAAAGCAGTATGTGTTTTGATTGTTGATCTCCTGGTAACGTGGCTGCTCGTCAGGTCCAGATGACATAGAACATGAACTAAAGTACATGCAAATCTTGTGGGCATGGCCAGTGAGTCTGCACTGTGTTCTGATGGGCCTGTTTTTCAACTGGGTTTTACACTCATGGAATTTACATGAGAACAAGGAAACATTGAGGTTCCATGTACTGAACTCTTATTATTCAACTATGCCTAGGTATACGCAGAGTATTGTATTGTATCAAGCATTGTATTGAAACATCCCTACCTTGGTTGATTTTGTGTTCTACAGCAAAGAGACCATATTTTATGTATGTCATTTGAAGAGATTATTTGCAAAAACTGATAACTTTGTTTTTCATCATTTTCAGATATCATGTTTTATGTTGTGTATTGAAGTGTACAAATATAAAAAAACAAACAAAAAAAGATGTATGGAAAATACTATTACTGGAGTTGCCTTTCAGGTCAGTAACTCTGGCATTATGTTGAACAAAATTATGGTGATTCCCCATAATGTTGTTCAACACAATATCTCAATTAATTAATTAAATAAGTAATCTTGTTTATATACACTATGAACAGCAGCTACGCTAATTATTCTCTTTTTCCACCTGGGGATACTCATCCCGAGACCCTCAGACCACGCAGTGCCACTGATTCGATCCAAGACCAGCGATGAGATGATCCCAAGGTTTCCTTATCCTGGACCAGGCCGTATCCTGAGTAGCTGCTGAGGTGGTCATGGAAGAGTGGAGAGCATAAGACTGATTCCTGCGACACTCCAGGGACAGACGAATCTTTGCTGAGGTCCAGCTTCCTGCCTCCGGCGCTTTGACTGCATTGATCTACATTGTAAAAGCGCTATACAAATAAAGGTGAATTGAATTGAATTACCTCCTTCTGTATTTTTTTGTTGTAATTTTTAGAAATCATGTTTTTACTTTGAGTACTGAAAAATACAAACGAAAAAAAGAAAAACTTGTCTCAAAACAAACAAACAAACAAGAAAATAAATAAATATATATATGTTTGTAGAAATTACCGCACTTTGCTGTTCAACCTTCCACAAAAAATATCAACAGATGTGGTGACAACTGAATGTATGTGTGGGTTGGGAATGGCAGAATCACTGAAGAATATTAGATCGTGCGCAAATGAAACCGCGATCATGACAGAGCCCATCTGCTTGACAATATACAGTAGCCTACATTTGAACTTTTATTAGTCTGCAATAATGAGTTTTATCAACCACAGTTATATAATCACAACATATTTATATTTATCTTCAGATTATTGAAATAATAAAATTTGCACATTCTAACAACACAATTAGGGGTTCAATGTGTAAATTTTTTTTTGAAAAACTGAAAAAGACCAAAAAAATAAAATAAAATCCAAAACATACAATTTCATATTCAATTTGAAATGTAAAAGATGTAACAGTCAAAGCAGTAGTCTGTTCACTCTGACTGGAGTTTCCTGAGCTGAGCAGCATATGTCCAAATGTGTACGTCTGAGGGACGGGGGAACCCTGTCTTCCCAGCATCCTGTGTGCCACTATCTAAACACTGGCTGTCTGAAAGCTTGTTCTGTTTGTCTCTCTTGGGCCCCATATGCAGCTTATGCCTTCTGAATATTAATAAGGCCTAATCTTACAGGGGCCCCTAAGCAGAAACTGAGTGAAGCATCATCTGTCAAGATCAGCAATGCCTCACTTTATCCCAACTGCTTCAAATGTATTTCTGCTAACTTAAGTGCTCTTTTTTCCATTTAGTACATTATGATCTTAACAAAAATAAATCGTTAAAAATTATATTAAGTTACAGTTGCTACCTATTTTCCCCCTAAACAAAAATATTAAAATGATAACTTATGTGATAACAAAATGACTCTGGCTTGTTAATATATTTTTATTCGTTTCAAAGTTATATATGTATATTTTCTTTAAACAAACACCAAAAATGTATAAAAAGAATCACAAATATTGTCAAAACATTCCATGTGACTTCAGGGGTTCAACTGTAATCATACAAAGCTCCAAGAATAGTGCAAAAACAAACAACAGCAACAACAATTAAAAATGAATACAATTTTGTTCACATATGTCTTCTCTTCCTTGTCAGGTCGTTTAGTTTGAGAATATGACATATTGCCATTAAAGTTAGCAGTGCAACATGTAAGTGTTGTATTGCCTATAGTAAAACACAACCTAATCTAACACAAACACACATACAGTTGAAGTCAGAATTATTAGCCCCCCTTTGAATGTTTTTCTTTTTTAAATATTTCCCAAATGTTGTTTAAGAGAGCAAGGGAATTTTCACAGTATGTCTGATAATATTTTTTTCTTATGGAGAAAGTCTTATTTGTTTTATTTCGGCCAGAATAAAAGCAGTTTTTAATTAAAAGAAAAACATTTTATGGTCAAAATTATTAGCCCCTTTAAGCTATATATTTTTTTTCGATAGTCTACAGAACAAACCATCGTAATACAATAACTTGCCTAATTACCCTAACCTGCCTAGTTAACCTAATTAACCTAGTTAAGCCTTTAAATGTCACTTTAAGCTGTTTAGAAGTGTCTTGAATAATATCTAGTCAAATATTATTTACTGTCATCATGGCAAAGATAAAATAAATCAGTTATTAGAAATGAGTTATTAAAACTGTTATGTTTAGAAATGTGTTGAAAACATCTTCTCTCCGTTAAACAGAAATTGGGGGAAAAAATAAACAGGGGGGCTAATAATTGTGACTTCAACTGTATACATAGCCCCTTCACTTGGACCTGTAATATAAGCACTACTTTATATCTAGGCTCCACAGGGGTAGCTTAAACGAAGCTTGTAATGAAGATTAAGTGAATTGAACAATTAAGTAGTTTATTTCATAAAACACATCAATGAACCAAAGAAACATTAACTGAGTACTCCAATGATAAAATATGTAGAGCTCTTCAAAATAAGTAAAATGACCCAAAAGAAGGTGAATATAACCCCTTCTGCTGATGTTCTTTTGTTCATTTGATGTTTCAGTCCCTGAATAAGTAAGAGTTCAAGGACAGTTCCTCAATTTGGTGTGTCTACATAGTCCAACATAGTCCCACAAATACAGACTTGAATTCAACGAAAAGCTTCTGCTAGACCCCATGGGCTAGCCTGAACACGTGCTGGTAACCTACTCAGACCTGCTGCTCCCCATCGTTCTCAGGCCTCCGGTGCCCAGACTGCAGCTCTGCACAAGAAGTTTGCGGAGGAAAGTGAAAGTTAAGAATTTTTTTTTGGGTGCGGGGGTGGAGGGGGGTTATGGGGCGGGTGATTAATTGATTAATCATCCCCCAGCGGCACTCCTGATCCGCAGTGCAGTCACGACTTTGCATAATGCTACGTGCGATCTATGTGCACCCCATCATCTCTCCCCTATAGATTTCTGTGTCGGATTTATATGGGCCTACCTCAATGGAGAAGGCACGTCCAATGTGGAGACATTTCTGTTCATTCTAAAATGGCCTTCTAGTCACTGAGCAACTACCTGCAACATGCTGGATTTTCGCTGAGATTTTGTGCAATTTGTGCATCGCATTGCTGAGCTGCATCCCCTGGATGGTCTATATTGATGTCTATGCCCTATTACCTATTAGGATTATTCGCTACACCTGCAAGGTTTCTCTTCCACCCTCACCATGGCGTCATGAACCTTAGTAATCTCCTTCTGCTGTGCCATGAAACACAGTCAGAGGTACAGTAACTACTTTACAGCTGATTGCCCTCATAAATGATTGGTCAATGGTAAATAAACCCTTCATTCTAAATGACTTCTTTACTTTGCAAGCACTAGATTTCCTTCGCATTACTGAAACTTGATGTAACACCCAGTGAATCATTCACAGTATTTGAACTGGTGCCTCATGCCTGTAACTTTTCAAACTCCACACATATGTTAGGCCAATGAAAATATACTTTTCACTGTCACTATCTACTGGCTCTTATAAAAGTTTTAAGGTGCAACTCATTCAGTTAGTGTTAGTCAATCCCTTTACAGTTGCTGTAATTTATCATCCTCCTTAGTATAATGCTGAAGTCAAACTGCACTTTTTGTCCCATAGACTTCCATTCTTAGGCATGCAAATGCGGCAGACTGGAAACGCAAGCTTGTGGGGCAAGTTTTGCAGTTCTCTGAATTGAAATGTCCAAGCTTGGTGAACTCTGACCTGCAAAATTGCATCACATGACTGCTTGAGACTAAAGCTGCGGTCACACTGGGCTTTTCCTCCCATAGACTTCCATTCATACGCACGCGAATGCGTCAGACTGGAAACGCAGGGTCATGCGTTAAGTTTCGCAGTTCACTGCGGTGCAAAGTTCAAGCTTGGTGAACTCTGACCTGCGAAATTGTATCACTGGACTGCGTGAGACCAATCGAGGATCAAAACAGGACCTCTCTGGACAGAAATTTAAAACATGGATCGCTGGCTTTTTTAATGTCCAAACATCTTATTTAATCCCGCCCCTTTTCGCAGTGCCGTATGACAGAATTTCGCACACACAAAGCCCGGTATGACCGCAGCTTAATAGATGGTCAAAACATGACTGCTCTGTACAGAAATTTAAAATATGAACCAATTGCTTGCTTTTATATTTATGTCTAATCAGCTTGTTTAATCCCGCCTCTTTTCGCAGAGACGTACGACATAATTTCACATGCTCAAACTCTAATGTGACTGTAGGATAAGAACTTTCTTAGTGAACTTGCTGTGTTAATGGGGGCTATGTTAATGGGGGCCTCATTTCTTTCAGTCTATTAAATTGTTAGTCATTTAAAACCTTCAATCTGTCCTCGGGGTAATATTCCACCTCTTTTGTTGACAAATTATGCACAGATGTCCTGGTCCTTGTTATCAACAAATATGTATCTACTGGCTCATTCCTTAACTGTAAAAGTTGATTGACTCAATAACAAACATATCTGCCTTTAAATCTGGCCCATGAGGCATTTCAATCTGGTTTTACAGCATTACACAGTAATGCACTTTTAAGAGTCTCAGGTTATATTTTTACAGAAACTGTTTCTGGGAAATTTATGGTATTTTTAGACTTTAATTCTGCTTTTGACTTGATTGACCACAAGGTCCTGTTGACATGCTTATAGACAGCTGTGGGCCTTCATGGCACAGTTTTAGTGGTTCCGTTATCATCCGAGAAATAGATGTTTTAATGTGTGCGTTGACCATCAATCCTCATCCAGTATTCCTCTCAGTTGTGGAGTTCAACAGGGATCAATCTTTAATGTCTGTATTGTTGACTTGGTATATGCTCCCCCTGACTTCTGTTTTCAAGAAATATAAAGTATTCTTTCATCCAACCACTCCTGGCCTAAACTTTGGCTCTCAAGCAATTTTCTAAATTAAAATTTCTAAATACATGATGCCGCAGCATTTGTGGTGTGTGAAATTGTTAATATCAAAATTAAACTAGGCAGTTCCTTATATCATGTTTTCATTTTATTGTTAGAATAGTAAAACAACGTAGCCAGGGTGATGTAAATGATACTATAAAGTAAACTGTTCCCTTTGAAGATTTACCCAATTTCGGGGTAAATCGGGAGTTTGTTTTCAATATACAACTTGTGAAGTCTGAACTTACAAGGAAAGAATGCAAGACTGAATTTTGTGTACTTAATATTGAGAAAAGCACCAATCAGATAGGTGAATGTTTGCAGCCACACCTCCGTTTTCAGATGTCTTCATTTTCCTCCATCCACACTGACACCAGCAGAATTTTAAAACCAAAATGGCCTCTTCAGAATTTCCAAACACTCCATTTTTGGGGCTCGAAAATTCTGGGGTAGTGTGGACAGAAGGCGTAAACATAGCAAAACTTATGTGTTTTTAAAACCAAAACGAATTAGTATAAACAGGGCCTAATCGTTGCACCTCCTCAGCAAACTCAGCTGCAGACTCCTTGAGTTGGCAGAGTTCTCTTAGTTTCCTTCTGATTATGGTTGGGTGGTAACGCTGACCAAAACGTTGAGTTAGCTGCTCTTTAAGAAGGATGTAGTCGTCACATATATGCTCAGGAAAGGGAACAGACATACCAAATAGCTGACCCTCTCAGACAGTGTTACAAACAGTCCTCTCTGAAGTATCCACTCCAACCATTCTTCCTAGCCTGTCACTCAAATGGTAACAGAATTGATTCCCTGTCACTGCTGTCATCAAAAACAGCAACCCTTGCCTTGGGACCTTCTGCAGCAAATGGTTGGCCTTGGTAATGAGGAGTACTAGATCTTTGTTCAACAACTTAAGTATGTGGAACTGGCTGGGAGCCATGCTCAGTGTTCTGTTGTTCCAGTGTTCCTCTGAAGAGGGAAGCTCTAGACAGACCAGAAGTACGTGCTCTCTTGTCTGGGGTTATCAGTGAGGTTTCGGATTTGGAATCAACCGAGAGAAGAGCAAACTTTGTCCCGTGCTGAGGATCTCTTATCTCGGGCTAGAGCTGGACTCGATTGCCATGGCTGCACGCCTCTGAGATGAGCACGCCAGGCTGGTGCTTTTCTGTCTCAGTGCACTTGACAGGAATACAGTGGTCCTACTGAAATTATTTCAGAGGCTCCTGGGGCATTTGGCATCCGCAGCCACTGTCACGCCACTCGGTTTGCTTCATATGAGACCACTTCAGCGCTGGCTACACGATAGAGTACCCGGACGGGCATGGCGGGTGCGCACACATCACTTTGCTGTGTTGCCGCACCATCAGTCCCTGGATGGATCTTGCTTTTCTACGGGCCGGTGTGCCCCTAGGGCAAGTATCCAGGCATGTTGTCGTATCAACAGATGCCTCAAGCACAGACTGGGAGGCCATGTGCAATGAATATGCAGCTGCAGGTTCATGGTCCGGACCCCGTCTGCATTAGCATATCAACTGCCTGGATCGGTTAGCAGTGTTTTTCGCTCTCCTCCGATTTTTACCAGTGTTGGAGCAGAAACACGTGCTGGTCAGGACTGACAGCATGGCAACATGGCTTATATCAACTGTATGGGAAATATACATTCCCATTGCAAGTCTCAGCTCGCTCACCGTCTGCTCTTCTAAAGTCACACACAGCTAAGTCCTCTGCATGCCATTCATTTACCGGGCGAGCTCAACCGTGCAGCCGATGCGCTCTCATGGCAGCATCCCGAGAATAATGGAGACTCCACCCCGGTTTGGTCCAGCTGATATGGGAGAGCTTTGGGAGGCCCAGGACGACCTGTTTGTCTCTTCCGAAAATGCCCATTGGCAGTTGTTTTATGCCCTGACCGAGGCTCCCCTCAGTACCGATGCGCTGGTTCACAGCTGGCCACCGGGTATGTGCAAATATACGTTCACCCCAGTGAGCCCAATTGCACAGACTCTGTGCAAAGTCAGGGAGGATGAGAAGCAGTTTTTGTTTGTTGTGCCTCTCTGGCCCAACCAGACCTGGGTTCCTGAACTCACACTCCTCATGACAGCCCCTCCCTGGTGCATTCCCCTGAGGAAGGACCTCCTCTCCCAGGGACGGGGCACCCTTTGGCATCCGCGCCCAGATCTTTGGAACCTCCATGTTGGGTCCATAGACAGAGCACAAAAAACTTAGATGACTTACCGGTGTCGGTGGTTAACAACACATTTCCTGGAACAGGATCCGGCAAGATCCTGCACAAATTAAGCAATGCAATTGGCCCGTGGGCTGCGAGTTTGAGACCCTTGCACTAGAATATGTTAGCTAGGTAAAAGCACATTTACGACCCCCCCATCTAAATTCGATTAATTATTTCCATGTAATGGTAAATTTTCTGGCCTAGTGGAACGAAGGTTGCGCTTTTGGTGATGCTGGTGCACTCACGCTATGCTTGGCAAACTGCACATCAGGAGCGTGAAGCTGCTGTGGTGTTTTCCATACACTCTCCCATATGTCTGCTATCAGACACACGTTGTAGTTCCAATGAAAGGGGGATGGAGACATGTGTCTCCACTGCCACAGCACCTGAGTTTTCAGCAATAAGCTGAGTGATCGGCTCTTCAGCAGGCAAATTCTAGTGCTCGCTCCTCAGCAGGCCCTGATATAGCCCACTAATGACTAATCAGTATTAACTGTGGAGCTGACCACTGCCTATTGACTTGGCATGAATTCATATGCCCGTTTTCTTACTCTCCAGAGTGATAGGTCATCTGACGCACTCCCATTCGTCTGGTATCAGACACACGTCTCCGTTCCCTATTTGGGGAACGTGGGTTACGTATGTAACCAGGACATTTCTGTATAATATTTATATAATGTCTTGATCAACATATAGATCAACATCAAAATAGTGGCATAAACATACAGATCACTGTTCCCGATCTTTGGTGCTCTTGCTCCACAGCTTTTCTGACCGTTCGAGCAACTTCTATATTGAACTGCACTTCCCATGCACACTGTAACTCAACTTATACTCTTTGTTTGATGTAATGAAACAGCCTAGAAATGGGAACAGAACAGGGGTAGCAGGGTATGCTACAATCAGCCACTCGATTCTGTGAGGCATAAGAGAGACAATGTTAGTTTGAAGTGATCTTCCTAGAATACAGCTCACCAAGGTCTTCCTCTGGTGTCCTTCCTCTGGTGTGGGTGCGACAAGTGGCTAATTGCACGAGACACGAGATTGGGTTCACAAGAAGGAGATGAGATGAGATTTTACACTATTTTTAGGAAATCCTCAATGATGAAATAGTCTTTTATTTAACTGAATATAATTTTATTGTTATTTTATTTATATTTTAATGAATTCTATGCAATTATGGCATGCACACACTACACAATGTTTTTCTAATATATGAATGGAAAATGGTTTTCATATAATTTTAAATATTAAATAAATATTTGGTAATATGTGAATGGAAAATAGATTTATATTCAACTGGAAAAAAAAAATCACAAAATGCTAAACAACTTTTTATGCAGTAAAGCACATGCAAACACTGCTAAATATTTTGCTATAATCTATACTGACTGGCTTTTCTCCTGTACAATTTTACATAAGAATTCTAACTCCTGTCAACAAATTTAACTTAAAATGTTTCATTCAATTATGAATTTAAAAATGAATTTCACTAAGCAACATTTCATTCATGCCCCTGGGACAGTCTCTGAGCCATTGCAAATATGATGGAAAGGCTCAACAGGTAGGATAAAGAGATTTGTTATAATGTAATTTGATATCGTTTACATATCGCATTTTTTTATTTATTTTGGGGTGCACTAAGGATTTAAGGTTTTGTAAAGCAACAAATGGCAATAAAGACCTCAGATTTTCTGATTAGCATGTTGGCAGGCAGCAAATCTGGATCTCATTTAGTTTTATTGTTACAAACCCAAAAGGCTAATAGACTTTATGATGAAAGACAGTCTTAGGTGCAAATATATGATTGATTAACTGATATCATACGAATGTCTTCAGTCTAGAATCTAGAACTAAGATCAAGCCAACTTTCTGACCAAGCTTTCAATCCAAGTGATTTTGTAACCCCTCGATTCTGGAATCTTATTCAACAGAATTATGTAATTGTGGTTTACTTGTATAAAGGCTAAGTCATGTGACCCGCACCCCTATTCTGAATTCATCAGGAGTTAAGTGTTTGCCCTGCACTCACTAACACGGAGAGAAGGTGGTCATTTCACTCATAAAATTATGGAAATACGTTACTACTTAATAAAATAAATTATTTTATTTGAAAAAAACAACAACAAACAAATTTTACTTTTGACCGTTTCCACTTTCTTGAACCGTCTGTGTGTTTACTTATGTTTTTACAGTCAATGAACTCAGCAGTTTTTTATGTACTTATTTACTTATTTAGTAATAATCAAAATCTCAAACACAAGAAAGTTTTTTATTTATTTATTTATTTATTTATTTATTTATTTATTTATTTATTTATTTATTTATTTATTTATTTATTTATTTATTTATTACCTTGAAACAGAAATTAATCCAAAAAAAAAAAAAAAAAAAAAAAAAACCTTAACAGCAGCTTTCCATTCCTTTTGTAATTTCCTATTCTGTAAATCTGTATTCTTTAATTGTAAGAAAGTGGTCATCAAAACATTATTTATTTTCCCAATTTGATATCTCACAAATACAAACCTTTTTTGCATGTTGCATGTGCAAGACATCAAAACTGTAAGATGTAAACTGTTTATCACAATTGTTACAAAAAGTCAGAACTGTCAAAACTTTTTCAGCAAATTACCTTTTCTTACAACAATGCAGGAACAAAAAACATCATAATCAAAAGATTAGAATTGTGAGAAAAGTCAGAATTACAGGTTTAAATATTGTTTTATTAACTTTTTTTTTTCAAAACTGTGAGAAAAAAGTCAGAATTGGGAAAAAAAATCAAAATGAATCATAGTTTAAAAAGGCACTACATGAATAAATACATAAATAAATTTGATATATAAATCAAACAAACAAAATAAAAATCTTTATCATAAAAAAAAGCTGATTAGCCATCATCTGTTAAAGTAAACTAGTAAAATAATTTACAGGCTATTTGTTCAGATCATCTTGGGATTTGCTGATATGTTGTCAAAATAAACAGCAACTCTGCCAACATGTTATTTTTGCATAAGCTTGTCTGAGTTCAGGAACTGAACACCAATCCCTGGATTCACCATCAATTATGAATGTCCAAAACTACACATATTTCATCCAGGACAGAAAATTGTGTTTGTCAAACCATTTGATGGCTAATTTGAATGTTTACTTCACAACCACACTGTTTATCTCACTGACTCATAATGATTGATTGTGATCATGCTTTTCCATCTGTGATCATTTGTCACAGAAATATTCTGGACATCACCCATGCACACATAAACTGACACAGGACTGTTGTGTAATTGCTGCTGTTTTCTATCATCTTGAATCCTGTGTTGACATGACAGGAAATTATAAAGTCTCAATTGCTCTATGAAACAATCTTGAAGGCATTATTCAGGCATGGAGAAGATAAATTGAGCAATGTCTGGGAATTCATTGTAACATGAGCTATACTTTTGTCATGATGCCTCAAAAGAAAATAACAGTAACCTACTTTTTCCCCTGTATATTATTTTGCCACTTAGTTTTGTGATGTTTAATTGAAAGTTTTTTATTTACTGTATAAAGCTTGTTATAAGCCTTGCCATTGGTATCATAATTTTAGGTTTTATTTTTGTCCATTTTTGCCTCCTCTCTTATTTTGACTAAATGGAAGAGAAACTCAAAGGTTTTAAATTCTTTTGCAGAAATGGATTCAAATTAGACAAATGAAACTGACTTTAGATTATGCACAGCTTGAAACATTGTTGAAATCTTTTCTGAAACTCTAGAGGAGACAGGTGTGATAAGATATTCTTTTAAGAAGACAAATGTACGAAGTTCACACCCAAAAATAACAGTCCTGGTATCTAGTACAGTAGCTCATACTTGCACTCTGGAAGCTTCAACTTCAGTGTGTCATAGAAAACCATTGGTTTTGTGCATCTTAGAAAGTACTATGTCTATACAGTTGAAGTCAGAATTATTAGCCCCCCTTTGATTTTTTTTTTTTTTTGTCTTTTTTAAATATTTCCAAAATTATGTTTAACAGAGCAAGGAAATTTTCACAATATGTCTGATAATATTTTTTTTTTCTTCTGGATAAAGTCTTATTTGTTTTATTTGGGCTAGAATAAAAGCAGTTTAATTTTTTTAATGAACCATTTTAAGGTCAAAATTATTAGCCCCTTTTAGCTATTTTTTTTTCGATTGTCTACAGAACAAATCTTCATTATACAGTTAACCGAATTAATCTTGTAAAGCCTTTAAATGTCACTTTAAGCTGTATAGAAGTGAAGTTAAAATAAAAAAGTTAAAATAAATCAGTTATTAGAAATGAGTTATTAAAATTATGTTTAGAAATGTGTTGAAAAAAATCTCTCCGCTAAACAGAAATTAGGGAAAAAATAAACAGGGGGGCTAATAATTCTGACTTTAACTGTATATGCAAAAGTGAAAGTGTCAAGAGAGGTACAGATGTCAAAATAACTTAGCTCAAGACAAATTGGGTCAGCCCATGCCACCCACTCTACCCCTTAAATCTCTTTAAGTTTAAATAATTGCATGTTAAACAAATTTAACTCATAAGCAATATATATTTATATAACTTTAATATATAGTCATTTACTTTTAAATTACTTGTGATTTTGTCTCAGAAAACATTACATAGAGAACACCTTTTATAAATATATTCTTTTAAGTTTATTGAAGTGCTCTTTTCAAAAGTATGCAAATGTGCAGTTCTTTTTACAAGGGTATGTTTTTGGTATAAGACAAGACAAAAATGCAAACATTTTTCACAAAGTTTCACTTAGTCCCTCAAAAGAACAAAAGTCAAAGGTCTTTAAACCGACGTGAGGGTGAATAATTTATGACTAAATTTTCTTTTTTTTTTGGGTGAGCTAACCCACAAATAACTAACCAAGGAGCCTTCCTTTGCTCACCCTTTAATCTCCTGCTGTCTAGGAGAAACAATTAAGACTTTAAAGAGATCTTTTTTTCCTCCACTTGCAACTCAATCAAATATTTTCTCTTCCTGCTGAAGGCCTCCTGTTTATTTTACAGAGTGTATATTTGGTCATGGTGGACTTGTGCCATGACACCACACTAACTCTTCAGACGTCTGTGTGTTTGGGTTAGTGGTGAGGGAGCAGAGAGCAGAGCTGAAGCGCACTGGACTATAGACTGGGGCTACAGACACTGCATCCATTCAGGCCTGGCTACTCATACAGGATAGAGTCAAGATTGTTTTCCAGCTCTTGTGGCGATGCCAGGAATGCTGAGCACTGGTTCCTCTATGGGAAAAGAGAAATTTTGATCCCTTCCACACTCCAGTCCATTCCTTTCTCTCTCAAGATACTCTTTCATTTGTAAGGGGAACGATTATTGGCATCTGAAGGTGTAGGTGCACCAGCATACTTCAGCTTCTTTCTTTTTGCAAATTTGTGAGGTCTATATAAACCTCCAGTATGTCCCGTTCCTGACACAGCACGCCTGGCACAAACCTACACACAGGAATGTTCCATTGAAACAACATCAGTTCTGGGATCACTCAGGAGTCTTCCACAACCTAAATGAATCACTTGCCAGTGTTTACTTTCCTTACCTGGAAGATACATTGTGAGCGAAATATGTGTTTTCAGAAAAAAACAACAGGGCGGAGAGGATTTCAAGAGTGAAAACTTATTTTTTGGGCTTTAGCTCAGTCAGATTATTTAAAAACCCCAGTTTAGCTCCCTGCTGGTGACCATATGTCTCATATTTCCCAGGACAGTGCCGTATTCCAGCATTATTGTTAAGTGTCTCACATAATAACCTAATCAATGGTAACCAATTTTGCTGTAGAACAAAAGTGACCAAGCTAAATGGTTTTTGTCATTGTCTTGTGGGCACTTATTTTAAAATTGTCTGTTTTGTAAATATGACCTTTCTTTGGTCAATAAATACATTTGCATAAATAATTGAACTCTAAATTTTTTCTATATATGTACCATAGCTTTTTTTATTAACCCTTTCACACATATGATCACATCAGTGTGATCAGCCTAGACTGGTCTCTGAAGCATACGATCACACCAGTGTGATTAGAATGTTCAGAATATACGTCATCAACTGTTAAATCTAAATCTCATTCCACAATGGAGCAAGTGGTGTTCAGTGCATGTCATAAATCACAATGTGACAAAGTGTTAAGTGTTATCAAACAAATAAAAATTATTTCAGCTTTCAGAAATTCTAATACAAATTAGTTTACGAAAACAAAAAAGTTATGGTTTATAAAATACACGCTGATTTCTTTGAAGATGACAATAATAGCAATTTTTTAAAAATATAATTGGACAACATCTCGGTTACTGTCCATCCTATGGAGAGGGGGACTCACTGTGGCTGACTGATGCATTTGAAACAACAGAGTGCAGACACATATAGCTGGCACTGATCCTCAGAATTCTGGTTGACCAAGCGGGCATACCAGACAACCTAATGGGACAAGCGCTCAGCTTCTCCACTGAATTGATCTTGGGGCCTTGGAAGAACTCTCTATGGTTTGCCAGATGGGGAACTTACTATCTGAGCAGAATAAGTGCATGAATCTCTGGGTTGAGTAGAATGGTGCATGGAAAGTATTTTTAAACACTGAGCTTAGTCTTCTCACAACTGGCCACGTCAAGATTGAAAAATCTTGTGAATGTATTAGGTGTCTGTGAAATTGGTGTGCGAGGGCAATGGCTTAAAGGGTCACAAAACACATTTTTTGAGATGTTGACAGTCATATATTTGTCACATGCTGCTATAAACACTATTAGGACACATATATTTCATAAAAAAGTGAAAATTGGTTGTTTTTGCGTTATTTCGAGCAAATTCGTTCTTCCGGTTTGAAGCGAATTTTTGAAGCTGCGTCACGGCGATTAGATCCTTGTGTGTATTCCAGCGTGGAGAGTGGATGTCTGTACCGGCCAGTACATTGCTACATCTCTCAGTGTGTAGCATTTATTCACGAGAAAAACTTGGTTCAAACCAATTAGTGCACTCTATTGTGAATGAGGTGCAACTTCATTATTTATACATGATAGCTTCGAAGACTGTTTTTACCTGTTACAGTGTTCAAACAGCAGAGAGACGCCACGTTGTGTTGCCAAAGCCAATGGAAGAACAAGAATTTTTTGGAGACACGGGTCGTCAGTGTTGTGATTATAAATGTGCCGAAGGTTTGTTTTCATTTCCCGCTATGAGAGCGTAGCTGGACTCATGTGTGGACTACAGTGCACGCAACAAAAATACATTCATAAGGAACATTTTTTACCCTGAGGGCTTTTCACATCTGGAAATTGTGAAATCTGGATTTACTGCTTGTCTCCTTTAAAAAAAGACGTGGCTCCAGTTGATTGTCCTGTCTCTAAAGATTTGGTAAGTGATCGATCAGTGGTCTTTGTTTATTCATATGGCAAAGTTAGTTCACATCGTCAGCAGTACTCTTTCAGTTTTTAAAGACATACCTTAGTCAAAATGATTTAGTTACTAAATTTACAGTATGTTAATATCACTACAATATTATAGACTGAAAGATCTGCTGTAAATGTTTCTCTCAGAGTGTAAACATGTAAACACCTTAATCAAACTATTTCCGTCGTGTAGGATTTTCGCTGCATTTTGTTACATGATAGTCTATACACACATGGCTTTCTAACGCTACATTACCTACCGAGTGCATCTAAGTTACAGAGAAATGCAGAGTTTTTTTCTCTCTCATTTACTGTGCAGTATCAAACAATCCATTAAAATACACTCTTTCAGGAGTTTCTTGCATCCAATATCTCGTTTTCCATGGGAGGCATGCATGAAATGTTCCTGAATGAAAGTGAAAGTGCCAAACTTCAGTTAAAGTCGACAAAATAATAATTTGGCAAGTAATTCGATTACTGATGTCCATGTAAACACAGTCACTGTCTTTCTCCCTTGCGTCTGTGCGTTTGTTTTGCCTCTGTGAAAATCAGCGTGTGCACAAACGGAAACACCCATTTTTATGCAAACCCTTCTCTGTTTCCCTCCCCCAACACTCTGTAAATCTGGCCCTATAAGTATAATCCAGTAGCGCTTGTTATTAATGACACTGTTGGCCATTAATTGAACTGCAGATTTTTTGGCCCAATCCCAATTCTATTTTTGTACTCCTACCCCTTCCCCTTGGCCGATACAACCGAAAGTTGAGGGGAAGGGCTTAAAAATTTACCTCTAAGAATTGGGACAGCAGAACAGCACCTGCACACATCATCATGTGTCATTGCGATCTCATGCTTCATGTGAGATCAGACAATCGCCACTGCTGTAGTTATTCCAGTTGTGTTATTTTTTGGTATTTATCTTCAGGAAATCACTGAAGGCATATATCATGTTATCAAAATGATCTAATGTGGCCATAAGATCGTAACTTTACTGTGTATTTACACAGTGGCCATATTCATCAATGTAAACACACCAAAAACAACATTAACATTATAGCAGACAAAAAAAAGCCCATTCTCAGCCACTAGACATTACTGACAGGGTATTCGAGTGTCAGCAAGTGTCAGAATGTTGTGGGACTGCAATACAGGGGTTATTATTAGGGATTATAGGTCATGAAATTTAGCGGGGTTTTTTTTGCATTTTTTTTTTAAAAAGCATGATGGTAAAACATGAATGTGGTTAAGAGTATATTAAAACATGTGTTGGTTTGTCATAAAAATTCGTAATAATGACAAAAAATACAAATTTGTGGATCTCCTTACTTCCGGGTTCAGCTATACTGCCATTGTGGCTGGTGTATTCTGGGAAATTTTTTACCCCTTGGTTTCGAGTGTGGTCCTGAAAAATCTTAGTTCGAAGTGCTATTCACCCCTTCCTCTTAGCCCTATGCCTTCAAGCTAAAGAGAATTGGGACACCTCTACCCCTTGGCATGCATGCGCAAAATGAGGGGTAGGGGTAAGGGGAAGGGCTAAGGGTTTTTTTTTGTCCTTAGATAAAACTCTCAATTCCCTATTGCTATAGAAGTTATTGAATATCTCCCATGGAAATTTGCTAAACAACAGTTAATATGATCTTTCGAATGAGACGTTAAACCGAGGTCCTGACTCTCTGTGGTCATTTCACGAGTTCACACTTGCAATAGTTTCAGAATAAAGCGTATTTGGCATGCTGTCCGGGGAGAGGGCTCTGAGCTCGGGGAAGACACCTAAACTCGAGTTATTCCTCTTATCAGGAAACAGAGAGGAATTGGGATTCGAGCGAAGTATCTAGCCCGGCCCCAGAACGCTCCCCCCGGGATTGTAATGCTTAAGAGGTGAGGTGATGGGGTGGTGGAGGGATGCTAAAGTCTTAAGATGCTGCAGGTAAGACAGCTTTGGTATATATATAGGGGTTTGGTCATGAACTGATTGGATAATAGAATAATTGTCAATGACGTATTTGATACTGAAACTTCTGCGCGTGCTCCTCCCGAAATTTGTTTATAAAACATCACTAAAAATCCCAGGATGTCCTTCGAAAAAGAGTAGGGGTTTAACCCCGGCCTCCTGGCCAAATCTGCCCACTGGCCTCTGTCCATCAAGGCCTCCTAATAATCTCCATATCATAATTGGCTTAATCACTCTGTCTCCTCTCCACCAATCAGCTTGTGTGTGGTGTGCAGTCTGGTACAAAATTGCTGCCATCGCGTCATCCAGGTGGATGCTCCACACTGGTGCTGGATGAGGAGATTCCCCCTATGTGTAAAGTGCTTTGAGTGCCCAGAAAAGCGCTATATAAATGTAAGGAATTATTATTATTTATTATTATCATTTTAAGTCCTTAAGTCCTTTATCCTTCATCCTTCATCATGATTTCAAAAACCTCCCAACTTTTTTTGTGGTTTGAGCTCAGTAAGTTTAACACACCACCACCATTTTCTATACCATCATCACACATGTGAAGAATACTAAATGCAGTGAAAATCTACAGACTTCTAGCAACAGTATGACAGGCCTTCTTTATCTTCTCACTAGCGTAAAGGTCATCATCTTTGGAACTTGGCCAATATAAGAGAAACTGTCATGAGTGTGTCTGAAAGTGTTTTCAACCACAGCAACTTGTTGATCTTGGATTCGGTTTAACAGTTTGAATAATCTTATTGAATGCAGTAAGCGGACATAAGTAGACACTAAAAGCTAAACAGATAATAATATACACAAAGGGGTATAAAGTATAATTGGGATTGGATCTAAAGTCTTTACTCAATAAAGTGCACCATAAACATTTTATGTGAAAATAAATAAAGGTTGTGTTAGTGTTCTACTGCCACTGTAGTGTTCATTTCAGAGGGTGAACTGCTGTGAATTTTATGTATAGGTACAACTGTTTGTTTTTCAAACTACATATTTTTACAATGAGGCGAGTGACTTGGTTATGGCAAGAAAGCACTGCTGGTTGTGTGACTTGATTTGAACCCTCATTCAGAGCTGTCAACAGATCATTACTGGCAAGAAAATTTAACGTTTGCTGAATACATAGTGTTCTAGAGATTAAACCACAGGCGGAGGAAGATGATGAGCCAGGAGATTCTGACATCAGAGTGAAGTAGTTTCTGCAGACATCTGATGGCACACGACTGCTAGATAAATATGAACTCCAGATTTGAGATTATGTGATAAAAGCACTCCATATTCCAAGAGGATCATCAGAGATGAGTGAAGTACTGTAAGTAGGCAACTGGTAGTCATTTTTTTATTCAATGCTAATTTTAATACACATCTTTTACTTTATCTCAAACAATTTGTGGGAAATTTTTATGGTCACATTATGTGAGGGTTGAATCTGTAACCCCCAAGTTATGAGATTTGACCTTTAGCCACAGTAGCTATATGTTTCCATCCAAAAATACGAATGAACTTTATGCGCAAAACTGGATTATTGCATAAAAGACGTGCGAATAAAGCAGTGTTTCCATAAAATGAACAAAATCGTCACTTCCTGATCAATTGGCACCAAATATCAACAGTAAAAACTGAATTTACTGCTGTAGGAGAAGCTGTGTTAATCTTTTCTTCATTTTATAAATGACTTGCTCCTCAGAAGACAATCCTGACACGCAATGAATGTGCGGTGGCTTTTGAAGGTATCAGATGCGGAGCACAGACGCTCTTGATTCTGGAGGTCATTAATAATATAATAACATTAATACTTAAACTGTAAGGCGTTTTAGAATGACCAAAACAACAGTTCAGATGGTTTACAATGTGCTCAACCTCCTGGTTTGTCCATTTACACACATTTTGATCATCACATGATCTCTTATCACAAAATCACATGACCTTTTTTAATGCACATACTGAAATTTGTGCAGTAAAGGTGTTTCCATCGTAGTTTATGCACATCTTTTCTCATCGAATAAAAAGTTTATCCTACTCAGTTATGCGCATAAGTCTTTTATGTGCGTTATCAAAATTTATGCGCATCATGGCATTTCCATCAACCGTTTTTTATGCGCATATCCACAATGTGCATAAAAATAGGTGGATGGAAACATAGATATTGACCTCTAGACCAGAAGGCAAAAATATGTCAGAAGACAGTCTTTTTTAGTAGTCTGCGTTCTCTTTTCTCTGTATTTAAATACCTGACATAGAGGTTTTACCAGAAATTAAAGTATATTTTAATTTACCATCAATGCTTGTCAGCACTTTCAAAAGTACTCTTTTAAACACATAAGCAGTTACTTTTATTTTTATTTTTACATTTAAAAATGGTTTTATTAAAAAAAAAACTTAAAAGATTAGATAATTAAATTTTTTAACATCAAACCTTGATTGTAAGCATACACACTCACACACACACACGCATGCGCGCGCACGCATGTACGCACACACACACACAGTAAAAAATGCAGGGTTGCACACAATTCATTCATGTTGTCCTAACACAAATTGATTAACCTCCTAGGGCTTGACATACGTGGACAGCACATTTTAGCTCTTAAGTGGCTATTTAAAATATTTTGAATGTTTTATATTTTGTTACAGACATACAGTGTCATACTGCATCTGTTTTGCAACATATAAAATGTTCCAAACTCTATTTTTAACTGTCCAAAATGGGAAAGAAATGTTTTTACTCTCCGATAGTAAAAGGAAGTTCAAAAAATGTTTCTATGTTAAATAAGCATAAAAAAAAAAATTCAGGAAAAAGTGTTTTATGTAAATTCGGACCATGAGTCCACATATATGGACTTAATTTTTCTCTAAAGGAACATTGTATCAAAAGATGATACTTAAGATTTTATTCTAATTAGGTTCCAATAAGCCCAAATAGTAAAGAGAAATAAAAAAAATGCATGTAAAAAAAACACCTTGGGCCTTAAGAGGTTAAGTTATGTGGATTGAACATAAAAAATTACGTTGTCTCAAGAATTGTGTTGTTTCAGCTCATTTTTATTAAGTAGTTTGAACAAGTTAAAAATATATTTTTTGAGTGCACACACACACACACACACACACACACGCACACACACACACACACATAGCAGCTTTTTGTAGTCCACATTTAAACCTTTAGACTTGCACTATAATATCAAAGTTTGCTTTGAGAACACTCTCATTACAGTTGTGATCAAAACCAACATTTAACTTTATGATGCGTCTGTGTGCCAACAGGGTAAAAGAGAGGAAGAAGAAAAAGAGATGTGCGCCTTCAAAATGACCAAAAGAATAACACTAAACCAGTAGTGAATTCTCGCTGTGGGCCGTGAGCCACACTCTGATTACTATGATCTTTTATCAAAACATATATTTGTTCTGCTGTGTCTTTTTGTACAGTATGTTTGTGTGTGTGCTGTATGTATCTATGAATTATATGAGAGCTTCTCTAATGTATCTTCCACCGCGTTAAAACACTGCAGAATTAATGGTGGTCATAAAGTAAATAAATATTTTTGTTTTGTTTTAACCTTCCTGTCGTGTTCAGGTCAAATCTGACCGATTTACAACTTAAATCACTCATAAATATTGTGTTTTACATCTGATTGCCTCAAGGCCTTATGATATCCTCCACACCATGTAATTGAACATAAAAGTTATGATCATCTCTTTTATTGAATGTTGAGTGTTTTAATCAACCTTGTTACACTTGTGGTGTTCCCGGTCAAAAGTGACCGCCATAGGAAATGAATGTGTATCCAGGCTATATTCATTCATCATACAGAAAACATCCCCACACACACTACCACAACTCACTCACTCACTCAACAATGAACAATGTCTTTTGCAGGTACACATCTCTTTTACACGCTTATGTGCTGATCCTCCAGCCTGATCTCACAAGGAAACAACTATTTTACATTTTGTCAGTTTAGTGGCTAATTCATGTGTTCAGTAGTACAAAAGTGTAAGACTTTTACATTTTTAAAAGGAGGCGTGGCCCCCAACCCCACCCCTAAACCCAATTGTCACTGGGGACAAGCAAATTGTACAAAACTGTATGAATAAGATCGTACAAATTCATATGGATTAGCTACTAAACCAATAAGCTATGAATTGCAATGAAAGTGTTGGATCATCCAACGTGAATCATCTTCCTGATAAAACAGTGCATCATATCTTCACACAGACTAGGTGTCTGTTATGTGAATCCATCTACTGTATGTGTGTCTTTCTTTCTTTCTTTCTTTCTTTCTTTCTTTCTTTCTTTCTTTCTTTCTTTCTTTCTTTCTTTCAGCCAATCTCTGAGTCTAGCAGGAGCACTTTTAGCTTAGCTTAGCAACAATCATTTTATTATATTAGACCGGTATTATCTCGCTCAAAAATGTCCAAAGTATAACTACTGCTAGTTCTAGACATTGTTCACAACCAAAAAATGTTGAGTAAAAATTTGGTGGAGAAAAATGATTTTTATGCTAATATAAGAGCAGTTAAAACACTAAAGAACACTAAAGTAAGGGGCAGGATGTAAACACGACAGGAGGGTTAATCTTGGGTATGAAGTTAAGGATTTCTACATTTGTGCAAATGGGTTATTCAATGTATGTTGATAAACAGCTCTTCATATAAGCCTCAACGTAACAAGGGGTTGTCACATTGTGTCTCAAAATTGCGATGTGTGGCTTGCATTTTCACACACTTGCATTTTCCAGGTATGCCTACAGCTCAGAGAGTTGAAAACATCCAGTGTTGTGCTAGTTATTGAAAAGCTTAATATTAACTAGTTACAGTTAGCTACTTCATTCAAAAAGTAACTCAATTACTTTATCGATTACTTACACCTAAAGTAATGCGTTACTCATTCATTCTTCATTTTCTTTTCGGCTTAGTCCATTTATTATTCCAGGGTCACCACAGTGGAATGAACTGCCAACTTATTCAGCATATGTTTTACACAGCGGATGCCCTTCCAGCTGCAACCCATCTCTGGGAAACATCCATACACACTCATTCACACAAATACACTACGCCCAATTTAGCCTACCCAATTCACCTGTACCATATGTCTTTGGACTGTGGGGGAAACTGGAGCACGTGAATGCAGGGAGAACATGCAAACTCCACACAGAAATGCCAACTCATCCAGCCAAGGCTCAAACCAGCAACCTTCTTGCTGTGAGGCGACAGCACTACCTACTGCGCCACTGCGTCACCGTAATGCGTTACTGTTCAAAGTAATTTTTGAGTTACTTTTCCAAAGAACATTTTTAACGCTTCCATTAATTTGCATTCTCACAACTAAAACACAAGACATAAACAAAAAGTAATTTTTAACCACTAATTTATTTAAGTCAGACCAGCAGCACAAAAATGAAAATTTCACAAGGTGATAAACCAGCTGAAAAATTTATTCAGAAACAAAAAAGCAAAAACTAAATTTACTTCAGCATCATAAAAGCTGTTGTATTTAACCCTTAAACATGTTCTTTCACAGCTTGAGTATGAAAACTAGCAACAATATACAACAAACCCAAAACCTTTGTAAATAAATAAATAAATAAATAAAAGTAATCTGAATAATCATTCAGAATCAATTTAGTGAAACTCCGCTCCAAAAAAACTGCTATTATAGACAACCATAAATTTTATGCATTTTAAACAAAACAAAAACATAACAGCTGCTCCAAAATAAAATCTGTATCATATTTAAAACTAACAACAAATTAAATGTGATATGTCAACAACTTATGGAAAGTTAGCAGTGTATGTTCAAAGTGCAAAATCTGTTGTTGTATAAAAGCTATAAAAATATGTCCAAAATAATAAAAACAATCCAAAATAAATCACAGCATTTTGAGCAGTTCAACACTATACATTTTAAATAACGTGTTCTGAAATATAACAGTCTCTGTCTACTAAATGAATAATTGTGTTATACAGGTAACAAATGTGTGCTTATTTATTTGAAACAACAAACATAGTAGTAATTGTAATTGATAATATTAATAGTAATTAATAATAGTAATGTTAATAGTCTCTCTGTCTCTCTCACACGCACACTCGTTCTAACTCGCACGCATTCTGTCTCTGACACAAGCACACTTGGCCACTCTTGCGCACACCCGGCCTCTCTCATGCACACCTAGTCTTTCACGTGCATTTAGGCTCTGCTTTCACTTGATTTTTCTCAAGTCTGGTCACTTATACATGACATGTATTCTTTACGGTGGTGGGTTGGCATTCACAATCCCACCAAAGGAAAAAGGAAGATGTGGGATAAACTGCAGCCAGAATTAATTAACTTAGCAAGTAACCGACAAACGCATCATTTTGTAATGATAACGGAGTTACGATATTTAAAAAGCTATGCGTTAAAGAATTGGTTACTGTTATTGCCCAACACTGAAAACATCTCAACTATTTTTGATTAAACTGCTAAAAAGCAAGACATAGGGATAGGCAGAGGGTGAACAAACTCCAGGGTAAGGCTAATATATGTGCTGCCCTTTAATGCATTTAAAAAGATTTGTGACCGACCAAGAAGAGGTTTTAACAAAAGCACCGCCTATCAACAAACGTCTATTATATTCAACACGCACATTAAATTATTTTATTAAACTAACCCACTGATCTACTCTACCGGTGAAAACATTGGGGTAAGTTTATTTACTTTTTATTATTATTACTTTTATTCAAAATTCGAATTAAAATTATTCTGTTAATCTAGATGGCATTTATTAAATATAAAAAAAATGTTAAATTCTTATTTATTAAATATTTATTTATTACTTACTGTATGCAGTTTCAAATAAAATTATTAATCCTTGGTGCTTTTATTACCAATAATAATAATAATAATAATAATAATAATAATAATAATATTAAAGAGGACGCAGCCCTCACTTTTCTTCCGCCCTAGGCGGCTGCCTAGGTTGCCTCTGGAAGTACAGGTCCTGAGAATGCGAAATCATTCTCTTTTTCACGAGGCCAATCGAAAACCGAACTTGTAATTCAGCAATAAATATTTGACCTTTGAAATGCAAAACTACAAACAATTGCCTAAACAAGGTTACTACACTATAGGCTAGAATACAATGAAACTACCAATTTCATTTAATGCTGAAAACAAGTGTAATATATTATTATACCCCTCTCGTAATACTCATTTGTCATTTATTACTTATGTCCTTGACCAGCAAATCAGAATAGTCCGCTGGCCAGCACTTTTGGTTTGGTTTTCAGAGCAGCTGCGAACTCCAGTAATAGCGCTCTTTAGTGCAATGTGCGGGGTTGGACAGTTCCATTTTTGTGCGGAGGGGGACTTTAAATTTGATTGACAAACCTAAAAAGTGTTGTGTTAATCATTAACATTAAATTACGTTCATATTACACCTTACACCCTGTACATGTTTTCAATGCTTTTATTTCTTTACTGCTATCTCTGTGGTCTCTGGCCAGGGGGAGGCTAAGCCTTCCCCAGCCTTACACACGCTCCGCCTATGATAGGGAGCATGCAAAACTCTCACTGCTAATAGAAAACAGCTTTAAAAAGGCAACAAACCATGACAAACAATGCATTCGTTGTGATCGGGCTCTAAGCTCACACAATAATAAACAGCTGCAAGCAGCAGTTTACATTTTTATAACATTGTGAATTGTTATACAATTATAATTGTTGAATTATTTTATAAAGTTTTAATATACTGTATATTGGTCCCATCCAAGATGGCACCGATGTACATACCATGCCATCTGTTTGGTGTTTGCACTGCTTTTATTCACCACTGTTTCAGTTTCAAACTGTGCTACACTCATCTATGACTGTTCGACTTAAATATTCACAGTGTTGCGGCGTTGCCTAGCAATACGTGCAATCTATGTAAACAGCAAACTGACTTTCCACTCTCATCTCTCTCTTATAGAGGACCTACCTTGTCGCATACACCAGAGAAGGCATGGCAAGTGCGGAGGCATTACTTTTTGTTGTAGAATGCCTTTGCAGTCACTGAACAACTACATGCAGCATGCTGATTTTCCGCTGGGATCTGAGTTTGTGCAACAACTCACTCCTGGGCTGCATCACCAGGAAGGTCTATAGTGATATCGATGTATGTGCCCTATCACCTCTGGATTATTTGCTGCACCGGTGAGGTTTCTCTCCCGCCCTCGCCATGGCAGCATAAACCTTTGTAATCTCCGTCCACTGTGCCATGAAACACAGTCAGAGGTAATTACAATACAGTTGACGATAAGCCTCATAAAATAAAATCTTAATCCCAAATGACTTCTTTACTTTGCAAGCACTAGATTTCCTTTGCATTACTGAAACTTGATCTAAACCCAGTGAGTCACTCCCACTATCTGAACTTTTGCCTCAACATTGTAACCAAATAAACGTTGAGCCGCAGCGGGGGCCTTGCTACTGTTTTTAAAGACACATTTCATTGTCGCTCTTTATCTACTGGCTCATACAACAGTTTTGAGGTGCAGCTCTTTCAATTAGTTTTAGTCAATCCCATTGCATTTGATTTAATTTATTGTCCTTCTCAGTATAATATGAACTTTTTTAGAGAGTTTGAAGTTTTAATCGAGGACTTTCACCAGATGGTAGCTTCGCTGCGAGTGTTTGGAGTTTAGATTCGCAATTTACATTTTTATCATAAAATACCTCCTCATTCACTAAATATTTATCTCTCCTACTTAGGGTGAACAGTCCTTTAACACATTCATACAAACAAATCTACTTTTAAACGTTCTGTCTCTTGAGCATCCGCCTGGTGTTTGTAGCTTTAGCCTGCTAGCACCGCTGGTCAGCTAAAGCTACCGACCTCTTTCATTCGCTTATTTTCTCACTTACTGGCTTTGCTCTTCACCTTGTACAATGTCGCTTGCGTGTCTGTCCTTGAGTGCAGGAGAAGCATCGATGGAGGCGCTGGAGCTGGAGCTGGAAGCAGTGGAGTCCCAGATTCGCACCCTCGAGACGAAGCGAGCAGGGCTCAGGGCTAAGCTCTTAACCCGTACTCGCTCGTCTGAGGTAAGTGTTAGATACAACGACAATTCTCCTTCTTCCTCAACCCCGCATGCTTCTCTGTCCAGGCCCAGCGCACCGAGGACGCGGTTCGCCCAGGCGTCGCTCACGCCGACACCCAGCTACCACGGCCCCTGGGTGCAGCTGCGTAAGGTGCTTACCGGGTCCCGGGGCAGAATGTCTCCTCCTCCGGTGTTCGAGATCCCCACGGAGAACCGCTTCGCCCCTCTCCGCGAGACGGGTCGCGATGTGGCCATCATTGGCGACTCAATCGTGCGCCACGTCCGCTCCGCTTCCTCCAAAGGTAACAAAGTACGCACTTTCTGCTTCCCTGGTGCCCGAGTTAAGAAAATTTCTGCACAGATACCTACTATCCTGAGCGCTGCCGAGAGCCTCGGTGCCATCGTCCTCCACATGGGGACGAACGACACCGGGCTCCGGCAGACGGAGATCCTGAAGAAGGACTTCAGGAGCCTGATCGAGATGGTTCGGCGCACCTCGCCCGCCACGCAGATCATCGTTTCTGGACCGCTTCCTACCTACCGTCGAGGAAATTAAAGGTTCAGTAGACTTTTTGCTCTGAATGAATGGCTATTAACATGGTGTGAAGAACAGAAATTGCTCTTTGCCAATAACTGCAATCTTTTCTGGGAGCGTCCTAGGCTTTTCCGCACTGACGGGCTGCACCTGTCGAGCTGGAGCTGAACTCCTGTCAGACAACATCTCCAGAATACTTCGCTCTATCTGACTAGTAAGTAAAAATTCACAAAATTCACAATTTAGCCATACAGACGCCTATTCGCCCCACATAAATAACAGTAATGCATACCTAGCTAACCCCATAGAGACTGTGTCTGTTCCTCGCATTATTAAATCAAGAAACAAACATACTGTGTGCTCCAGAAATAATCTATTAAGAATTAAACCAGAAAAAACACTAAAAAGTGAAAATACAAATTTCAAAAAGCTTGGTCTCCTAAACATCAGGTCACTAGCACCTAAAACACTTATCATAAATAACAATCTTAATGCACTCTGTCTCACTGAAACCTGGCTGAAACAATAGACTATATTAGTTTAAATGAAGCAACTCCTCCAGGATTCTTATATAAACATGAGGCTCGTCAAACTGGTCGTGGTGGTGGAGTCGCGTCAATCTTTAGTGATATTCTTAATGTTAATCAGAGAAACGGACTTATGTTTAGCTCCTTTGAAGTATTAGCGCTTAATGTTGTCCTTCCAAACACTATGCAAAAACCTATGTTATCTCTCGCTCTAATCACCATATATAGACCCCCAGGACCCTATGTCAATTTTCTAAAAGAGTTTTCTGATTTTATCTCTGACTTACTAGTTAAAACTGATAAAATACTAATTGTAGGAGACTTTAACATCCACATAGATGACGCTAACGACACATTAGAGCTCGCGTTTATGGACTTACTACATTCACTAGGGATAAAGCAAAATGTTATTAGTCCAACCCATCGCCTAAAGCATACACTAGATCTAATTCTGTCTTATGGAATTGAGGTCATTGATGTAGACATTATACCACAAAGTGATGATATTACAGACCACTA
The DNA here is from genome assembly GCF_903798145.1 of Danio aesculapii. NCBI lineage: Eukaryota > Metazoa > Chordata > Actinopteri > Cypriniformes > Danionidae > Danio > Danio aesculapii. Next base: position 14,123,249 of record NC_079453.1, read on the forward strand.
CCTCTTACTATATAAGCTGTGTTTACCTGAAATTAGCAGATCCGCTCCGATATATCGCCCTAGTAGAACTATTGTTCCCTCCACCAAGGATGAATTTATAAATAATTTACCTGATCTTTCTCTACTATGCACCCGCAAATGCAAATGACCTTGATGTAGTAACCAGCAGTATGGATGCCATCTTTACTAGCACTCCAAATACCGTGGCACCCATCAAACTAAAAAAGGCTAGAGAGAATAAAACTACACCATGGTACAATAGTCATACCTGCGCTCTCAAAACATCAACCCGTGCCCTGGAACGTAAATGGAAAAAAACTAATTTAGAAGTCTTTAGAATTGCATACAAAGACAGTATGTCCAGCTATAGGAGGGCTTCAAAATCTGCCAGGGCTGAGCACCTCCGCAAACTGATAGAAAATAATCATAACAATCCTAGATTCTTATTTAACACCATTGCTAAATTAACAAATAATCGGTCATCTTTGGAACAAAATGTTCCACCGCAAATTAGTAGTGATGACTTCATGAATTTTTTCAGTGATAAAATAGAAGGCTTTAGACAGAAAATAGGAGATATTAAACTTTCTGCACCGCCTTATACTTCAGATCCAGTAAACATTCCACTGAATCAAAATAACCTACAGTGCTTTAAAATCATAGAACAGGAAGAGCTAGACAAAATTATAAATAGCTCTAAACCAGCTACGTGTATATTGGACCCAATTCCAACAAAGTTACTGAAAGAATTGCTACCTGTTACAGGAGAACCTCTTCTTAACGTTATCAACTCTTCTTTATCTTTAGGCCATGTTCCAAATCCTTACAAGTTAGCTGTTATTAAACCTATTATTAAGAAACCACAATTGGACCCCAGCAACTTAGCTAATTATAGGCCTATTTCAAATCTTCCATTTATATCTAAAATACTAGAAAAAGTTGTTTCTGCACAATTATCCTCCTTTCTGCAGACGAACAATGTTTTTGAAGTGTTTCAGTCAGGATTCAGAGCTCATCACAGTACAGAAACTGCATTAGTGAAAATAACCAACGATTTACTCTTAACTGGTGACCAAGGGTGCATCTCGCTATTAGTTCTACTCGATCTTAGTGCGGCATTTGACACCATTGACCACGGTATCCTCATTAATCGCTTAAAGTCTACAGGTGTCCAGGGACAGGCTCTACAATGGTTTAAGTCATACTTAGCTGACCGTCACCAGTTTGTGAATATTAATGGACAGCCTTCACAAATCAGCCCAGTAAAGTACGGGGTGCCTCAAGGATCAGTTTTAGGCCCTTTGCTGTTTACAATATACATGCTACCCCTGGGAGACATTATTAGAAGACATGGGATCAGCTTTCACTGCTATGCAGATGATACTCAATTATATATTTCAACTAAACCTGACGAGACGTCTAAACTGTCCAAGCTAACTGAGTGTATTAAAGATGTTAAAGACTGGATGACCAACAATTATCTTCTCTTAAACTCAGACAAAACAGAATTATTACTTATTGGGCCTAAATCCTGTACACAGCAGATCTCACAACTCTACCTACAATTAGAGGGATACAAAGTTAGCATTAGCTCTACTATAAAAGATCTGGGTGTCATATTAGACAGTAATTTAACTTTTAAAAATCATATATCCCATGTCACAAAAACTGCTTTCTTTCATCTGAGAAATATCGCTAAGTTATGAAGTATGCTATCCATCTCAGATGCAGAAAAGCTAGTCCATGCTTTTATGACTTCTAGGCTGGACTACTGTAATGCACTTTTTGCTGGCTGCCCAGCATCCTCTATTAACAAACTTCAATTAGTACAAAATGCAGCTGCCAGAGTTCTTACCAGGTCTAGAAAATTTGATCACATCACCCCAATTTTATCCTCCTTACACTGGCTGCCTGTTAAGTTTCGTATTGAATTTAAAATATTGCTTCTTACATATAAAGCTTTAAATAATCTAGCTCCTGTTTATCTAACCAATCTTCTGTCTCGCTACAATCCAACTCACTCTTTAAGATCTCAAAACTTAGGGCTTCTGGTAGTACCTAGAATAGCAAAGTCGAGTAAAGGAGGTCGAGCTTTCTCATTTATAGCTCCTAAACCCTGGAATAACCTTCCTGATAACGTCCGAGGCTCAGACACACTCTCCCAATTCAAAACTAGATTAAAGACCTATCTGTTTAGTAAAGCATACACTCAGTGCACCACTTAGCGGGCTTCTACACAGGTTCTGCATCCTGTTTATAAACACTATGAATAGCAGCTACGCTAATTATTTTCTTTATTCTCCATTTCCACCTGGGGATACTCTTCCCGAGGCCCTCAGACTATGCAGAGTCACTGATTCGATCCAAGATCAACGACGAGATGATCCCAAGGTTTCCATATCCTGGACCAGGCCGTATCCTGAGCAGCTACTGTGGTGGTCATGGAGGAGTGGAGAACATGAGACTGATTCCTGTGACGCTCCAGAGACAGACGAGACTTCGCTGAGGCCAGCTTCCAGCCTCCGCCACTGAGACTGCAGCTCTGCACAAGACGTTTGGCCAGCGGAGAAATTAAAATGGTCATGCCCAACTGAGCCTGGTTTCTCTCAAGGTTTTTTTTCTTCACTTTCGCCATTTAGTGAAGGTTTTTTTCCCTCTCCGCTGTCGCCACCAGCTTGCATGGTTCGGGATCTGTAGAGCTGCGCATCGTTGGATTTGCTCTTCAGTATTTAGACTCTCAATAGTGATTATTAAACCACACTGAACTGAGCTAAACTGAACTGAACTGAACTTAAACACCACAAACTGAACTACACTGTTCCTACTTACTATGACCTTTTATGTGAAGCTGCTTTGACACAATCTACATTGTATAAGCGCTATACAAATAAAGGTGAATTGAAAAATTGAATTGAACTTTTTTACCAGTTATGAGAAAATACTCTTGTTGGGTGATTTTAACAATCACTACATAAACCAAATGCTGGATAATTTTTTAATTTTATAGACTTATGACTTTACTCAATGGGTCTCTGGTCCTACACACTTTATTTGATTTTAACTCATGGATATTCTGTTTCTAATATTGCAATTAGCAGTGCATACTTTTTTGATCACAAGCCAGTTCTTTGTACTGTCCCTCCTAAGAGTAAACTCTTTTTAGTAATTCATCACTGGCACTCCTAACTTGCCATTTCCCAATGTCCAGAGAAGAATTTTCTGTGTACAGTGAAGTACACAACTCCCAGGAGCTGGACTATACTCTCTCTATAATTTGAGACCCCTTGAACTATAAAAACAATAAGCCTGCACTGCTCCAGCACACAGAAACTACTCGGACCCTGAAGCAGACGTGCAGACAAGCTAAACACAAATGGAAGAAGGAAAGGCTGCATATTTCTTATGATCTTATGATGGATTCCTATTTTATGTTTCAGAAAACCACAAAAGCAGCAAAATGCAAATATCAGACAGAACGTATCACTAACAATTGTCACGAACCTCAAGTCCTTTTTTGAACTATTAACTCTGTTTTAGACCCTACTCAGTCAATTTTAGAGCCATCTATTTCTCTTTGTAATGACTTTGGAAAGTTCTTTGTTGAGAAAATCACAACATTACATTAACATGCCTTGTTCACCATACATTGTTCATGATGTTCCTTAATGCTCCTCCGCTTGGTTTGAGTTTCAGCCTATTGATTTGAACTCATGTAATGAGATTGTTATTCATTTAAAACCCTCTATCTGCCCTCAGGATTTAATTCCACATTATTTCCTTAAACAAATTATGGATGCAGTTGGTTCTGGTCTGTTACTGGTTATCAACAAATGTTTGTCTACTGGCTTCTTCCCTACCTGTCTCAAATGTGCTGTAGTGACACCATATCTTTAAAAACCAAACCACAATCCAGCCTCTTTCTTTAATAATCTGCCTTTTATTTCAAAGATTCTTAAGAAAGTTTTCGATTCAGTTACAAACTTATCTGACTTTATATTCGGTCCGTGAGAAAATTCCATCTGGTTTTAAAGCATTACACAGCATTGCACTTTTAAGACTTTCAAGCAATATTTTTTTACAGAAACAGATTTTGGAAAAATCTAAGGCATTAGTCTTATTAGACTAAGTTCTACTTTTGACCTGTTTGACCACAAGGTACTGTTGACACGCTTAGAGACAGCTGTGGGCCTTCATGGCACAGTTTTAGAGTGACCAATAGATGTTTTAGTGTGGACACTGGCCATCAATCCTCATCTAGTATTCCTCTCAGTTTTGGAGTTCCACAGTGATCAATCCTTGGGCCTGTATTGTTCCCCTGTATATGCTCCCCCTGGCTTTCTTTTTCAACAAATTTAAAGTATCCTTTTATCTGTTTGCAGATGACACTCAGGTCTATTTTCCTTTAAAACAAAATGATGTAAATGGCTTACAACTACTCCTGGTTTGTTTAGATGAGCATAAATTTAGGCTCTCAAGCAATATTTTAAAAACCTGAAATAATTTTAATTGAATACAAAGAAAATTCTATGTTAGATGTCAATGTGGGTTCTATGGCTCCACAAATTACCCAGTGTGTTAGAAATCTTGACATTATGTTTGACGAAAACTTAAAATTTGTAAAAAAAAAAAAAAAAACAGATTAGTACTGTTGTAAAATCCTGCTTTTACCATTACAGACAACTGTCTAAAGTCAAGCCTTTTTTAACCCAGAGAAATTTCCAAACAGTGATTCATGCCTTTATAACAACTCATCTTCATTACTATAACTTTTCTCTATTATTACATTTCTCAGTCTTTGCTCTCTCATCTGCAGCTAGTACAAAATGCTGCTGCTAGACTACCCTTTGGCACCCACAAGTATGAGTCAGTAACTATAATTTTATTTAACCTTCACTGGTTACCCAGTAAATATAGAATACAATATAAATATAAATATAGAATAAATTTAAATATATTAAATATAACTGTTCAATATTTAAAACATTTAATGTGTGTATACAAAGCAGTTAATCTTGCTCCTCAGGACCTTACAGATTTGCTTTCTCCCTATACCCCCTCTAGATCAATGAGAGCTTGGGATCTCAATTTACTCACTCACTCACTCACTCAAAAAATGAGGTGATTGAGTGTTTGCAGTTGCTAGTCCGAAACTCTGGAACACTACCAATTCACATTAGACTTTCCCCCTTTATTTCAGTGTTTAAGTCTGTTTTAAAGATTGTATTTTCAACTCTCGCTTTTATTGTTATGCTATTACTTATTAAATATTTTCTTTTATATTCTGTTTTTTTCTTCTCTGGTCAACTTTGGTTGTTTTTAAATGCGTATTAAGAATAAATATTGTATTGTATTGTGTGTGTGTGTGTGTGTGTGCGTGTGTGTGTGTATATAATACAAAATTATTAGCCCCTTTAAGCTACAGTATATATTTTTCAATAGTCTACAGAACAAACCACTGTTATACAATAACTAATTAAACAGAAATTGGGGGGAAAATACAGTATGTATTTATTATTACAAACCCAGATCAGAAAAAAGTTGGGAGAGTAAAAAAAGAAAGTAGGGATTTCCAATCTTCATTTCATTTGTAAATATACATCCAATATATATTTCTTGTGATTCAGACCTGCAACACATTTCAAAAAAGTTTCAAAAAACATAAGCAACTTAGGGCAAGTAATCAGGCAAATTTGTTAAGTGAAGTTCCTTACTTTAGTCATCTTCAATTTTTGAAGAATCTTTGATTCTGACGAATGCATCATCGCTTTTGAAAAAACTCTCATGTGTAGTTATCCATTTCTGATGTGTAATTATCCCAATTGGATAACCTCAACTTTAGCAACAACACCCTTGATTTACCCGCTCTTCCCGAGACTCAGACTGCAGCTCAATGCTACACCACACCGCCAGGATTCAAACAAAGCCCGAGGCTCCCGCAAGAGGCTGCCCACCGACTAAGGTGCCTCTCTTCTACCTGACCATCAAGGATTCCCATCACTCTCCGCATCCAGATTTCAACATCCATCGCCAGCTTCATCAAATGCTTCTGCCATTTTACTCTGCTCTTCCTACAAAAAAAAATTAGTTTGGTCAACGGAAAGAAATCGCAATTCCTTCAAATGCGATAAAATAGGAATCAACTTCAGATTCTCTGAACTGTGGGACAAGAGCAATGTATTTACTCACATATTTACTCACATCAAATTTGGAACTGGTTAAGGTCAACAACAAAGAAACTGAAGACCCTAAGCTCTTTGACAACGTGTGCTCACTACAAAGATGAGAATGTGTGGCTTGAGTCTGAAGGGGGTTGCACACTGGATGCGCCACAAAATGGCGTGAAGTATTGCACACTAGATGCACTTGCAGTACCCTGAATTAAATCTATGTTCGGTGTGCGATCCCTTGAGACCCCTTGCACGTTAAGAACAAAGACAATGGAAACATTCATGACCAGAGACAAGAACAGTGCCAGGATTCTGCCAGAAAAACAAGGATAAACATGACGGAAGTGGCAGAGTCCTAAACTTTTCCTTATTACTTCAGCTATGATGAGCGTCAAACCAAGAACCAGTAGGGGTGCCCAATCTGATGATCTGCAACTTTAAAGCACTGCTGGGAAATATAAAAACAGCAGATTTTTCTGGTTTTATTATTAAGGCATGTTGCCAACAAAATTACAGCTACAGATTGTTTATGTTATGCTTTGAGGTAACGTTTCAGAACTCTGGTTACTAAATGTGTCGTGGATGGATAAGGTCATGCTCATTTTTTTGCATGTCTGTGTTTGGTATATCTTAATTGTCATTCAGTCTAACGTTATGATTACTGAGATCTTACAGTCTAACATTGGAATCATGTTTGTACAGTCTGACAAGCTACAACAGCATAACATTATTCAAAATCGCACAGTGTGAGTCCAACTTTAGAGAAAGCAGCTTGCACTGTTCCTCTAATAAAAGTTTAAATGATTCATCATGTTTTCATTTAAAGCAGTAACTTACTTTAACTGGCTTTATTGCTTGTGGAAAGCATCTCATTTACCTTTTTCATAGACCTTCATCTATGACAACCATTTTCTTAGACCTTCATCTGTCTTCTCATGTTCAAAGGGGCAATATTCTGTACTTATGACCCAACAATAAGTTTAACAAGCTAACTACCCTCGAGCAACACACTGACACCCTTCATCTTCAATTTCCCAGTGCAACCCATTGAAACCCCTTTGACTCAATAAAGAAGAGGAAGCACCTCTGCTGTTAGCACTGTAAATCACTACTCAGCTCTGTGTAACGTCATTATTCATAATAAACATTTATCGGTAACACTTTACAGTAACAGTACATGAATAATGATGTGTTAATATTACTTAACATTACTTTATCATGAATTAATGAAAAGTAATGTATGACCTAATCATGAACTAACTTGAACTCATGTGACTCATGTTGTAGTTCATGTGTGAATATCGGCTACCTTAATTACTTGTTAGTACATGATTGTTTGTTAATTCATCTATTAATTACCACATTAGTTTATGCTTAATTTAACCACCATGAACTCATGATATGTTAATGTATAATTATGTCATGAGGGGCACATCATCATTAACCCACTCTTAACTACTCATGAACTCCTTATGCACATCCGTCTAGTGCGTTTACACTGAATAACAATAGAAAAGTGTTCAGTTAACGTCAACATCAGCAGTTTAGACACAGGAGTTCATGAGTAGTTAAGGATTGGTTATTGGTGATGAGCCCCTTCAAGTAAAGCCATGACAAAATTATACAATTACAGCTCATGAGTTACATTTAGCTTAAACTTTAATCTTAATTAATACACTAATTAACAAAATGTACTAAGAAGTAATTAGAGTAGCCGTTATTCACTCATGAGACTTACGTTGTAGTTAAAGTTAGTTCATGAGTATTGCGCGCCTTATCTCATCATTAATTCATAATAAAGTCATGTTTATTTGACATTTTAACACATCATTATTCAAGTACTGTTATTGTAAAGTGTTACCCAATTATCCATCAGCTCCTGACAAACAAAGCACTAATGCAGCTCTTATAATACTGATATGTCCTCTCACTTTATTAAAATGAATTTAATGCATTGTTTAATCAATTCACCTATACCCAGAAATAGGAAGTAGCTAAGTACAAATACTTCATTACTGTATCTAAGTAAATTTTTCTGGTATCAGTACTTTACTCCACTACTTTTTTAACTACTTTTTACTTTTACTCTATACATTTATCTGCAAATATCTGTACTTTCTGCTCCTTACATTTTTAAATCAGACTCGTTACTTTCGTTTTCATGTGTTTGGTGGCACGATCTATATTATTTCCCAATTTGAGCGCCTCTGTTGCAGTCAGTCTATTTTCGTTACTGTTTGCCTGCGTGCTGCAGTGTGCGGCTTTTTCAACGAAAGCTATCACGCAGCAAATGTTAATGAATATTACTATGAGAAAGGCAAGGATGACTACGCAGATGAGACTAAGGAAGACAGCGAATTTAACATGACTGATGCTGCCCTGTTTACACGGTAATAAGACACATTTTGCTTGGTCAGCTCACAGGTAAACAAGAGAGACTCATTTCAGGTCAAAAATATGCCACACAAATGCTTAAGGTTAGAATTTTTCATCCACTTCCGATCATACTGCACAAACTGCTTTTTTTGTAAATATTTGACTTAGTACTAACACAATCAAATACTTTAGGTGGTTAGATTTATTCCCCTTACTTCCGATGAGTTCATATTTCCTAATAGAGAATTTATGCTGTTTAACATTTTTGTTATAGATTTTTTTTAATGACTATGATTTTACATATTAATCTTTCATTATTTTTTTAACAACAAAAGTATCTCTATGGGCAATCCATGAATAAAAATATAATGCAAAATATTCTGAATTGATCATGTGAATAAAAGATCATGCACATGTTTTGTAGGTTGTAACAGGCCTGTATATGTAGCTTTTGGCATAGAATAAAAGTATTAACAATCCACAATACCCTGGGGAAACAAACAATAAAATAACCAGTTATGTATGAGAGCTGCTAAAGCAAAAAAAAATAAAAATTGTTTGCAGTAAAATACGAAAATATATTTTCAATTTTTTCAATAAAAAAAAAAATCTAATATAAAATTTTATAAATGCAATATGTTTTTGAAAGAATTCAGTGTAAAATGTAAGACATTATTTATAAAGATATACAATCCTACAGAATATTTTTTAGAGTGTATGAACATGAATGGCAGCTGTTGTTTTTAATCCAACAGCCGCAAAACTACATAATGAATGCTGTGAGTTTGCATCAGGACGATGATACATGGAGCCGGATATTTACCTACCTAACTAAAACGTGTAGTAGTATTGGGTACTTTTTACTTAAGTACATTTTTGAGGCCGTACTTCTTTACTTTACTTAAGTACAAAAGTGTAGTCAGTACTTCAACTTTTACCAGAGTCGTTTTAAACATGAGTATCTGTACTTCTACTTAAGTGAAGGATGTGTGTACTTTTGCCATCTCTGCCTATACCACATTTCTTTGGACTGTTAGGGAATCTGAGCACCCGGAGAAACCAATACGAAATCAGGGAGAACATGCAAACTCCAAACAGAAATGCCAACTGGCCCAGCCTTGATGCAATGACTTTGATGCAGTGAGGGGACAGTCTTAACCACTGAGACTAATAATGAATTAGAATTTCATTAAATTTGTACTTTGTAGATTTTTTTCTCTCCCATCAACTGCAGCATTTTTATAATACAGCAAATAGAACTAAAGTCTGAATTTAGAAAGCATAATCTAAATAAATACAATTCAAATGAATTGCATAAAACTTAAGGAATGTGTAAGAAAACTGCAGCAGAATGAGAATTAATCTAGGGTGGTGCACAGAGTTCTTTATTTTCATGTTTTGCTTTTTTATTTTTTTCTCGAGGAAAAAGTGGCCCAGCTGTTTTTAGCACAGTGGCCGGCTGGGGTCAACGGGTTTTGTATAGTCAAACAGAGAAAGAGAGAGAGCAAAATATCAGATATAAAGATCACCAAAAGAATGTTTGCTGGTTTATTCTTACAGTCCCTGTTCAATTCCTTTCATTTCACACACTATACCACAGCGTGTGTGTGTATGCGATGTCTGTCCAGATGTTGTGGACACTCTCTCTGTTTGTTAAAGACCACACACTGAGACGACAAGAGAAAGGAAAGAGAATTCAACAGACTAAACGGCGAGATGATGGCGAGCATCACATTAAACAGCTTGCTGTGGTCCAGCAGCTTTGAACTTTTGCTCATAGACTGCTCAAACATCCTGTGGTGTGTTAAAAACCAACAAAGAAGACACCCGCTGAACTCCCACTAAGTGATTTCTCTCAGTTTGTTTGCATCATAACTCAAGAGCACCGGCTAAAAAAATGTCCAAAAGATAAGAGCTTCATCTACCAAAATGAAGGGTTGTGTTTGAAAAGAATGTGAACTTTCAAAGATGAATACTTTTGAACCGCCAAATTTTTAATTGCATAAATTCCAGTTATGCAGGTTTTTTTTGTCTGTATGAGATACTCAGGTAATTTAGGGTCATATCCATTGCTCCAGCATTCCAGAAAGTGTAAACTCCTGCTAACAGTTTTTCCAAACTTAATGTGCATTTACACAGTACCATTTTTAACAAAAATCAAGACACTTTATGCCTTCTTGCAGTTTGTTTGCATGACTACATAAAAATACAATAATCTACTTATTTTGTGAAAACTGTGACATCATATATGTTTGTAGGATGTGTTCAGTCTACAGGCACATGCAAGTTTGTGACAACCAAACAATAATGGTGGACTTTAGGACTGTATGTGTGCATGCTTGTAGTATTACTTTACAAAGTGACATTACAATTGGCCTGGAATTTATACTCCATTTAAAGGAAATTTTAGATGTTTACATGGATCTGCGTCAAACAGGATCATTAAGAAAATTTTGTAAACAAAACACTGTATGACTGCCATACTTTTGTGCAATATAATAAGATATTTACATATAAAAAAGTTAGTTTTTTATCCGTTAAGGTATTGCGCCATTGGTAGTTAAACAGTGAGTTGCATTATTGTATGGGAAACATAATCATGTCTGATTCATGCATGGACTGGAGGGACTCCAGTGTTCTGATCATAACAAATATTTTACACAATGTAAGAATTCCAGTTAATAACTGCAAAATGTGCCTCTTGATCACATAAAGCTATGGTCTGACTTCAAAATAGTTGGAATCAGGGTAGCCAAGTCTGTGGTTTTTCTGGTAAATTTAAAAACTTTTAAACTGTTACAGGTTGATATTTATATACTGTGGTTTATAAGTTTAACATTTTATACAAAAATAATTGAATATAAAGTTTTTGACAGACTAACAGGCACGTTTAGCATGAGGAGGGAAGGCTATCCTTTTGGCCATGGTCATGATTTGGGTATATTTTATATAAATGCATTGCTAGTCTAGGCTCAATTTAATGAGAAAGAAAAATCTGGCTTTCTGACTGATTAGTGGCTATGTTTACATGCAACCAAGTAATCCTTTACTAATGAGATTCATCGCATATTGTTCATTTATCTATCTGACTGAGCTCAGTCTGAATTAAATTTCAGTTGTAAGGAGTGGCTTAAAACCTTTTATAATCTAATAAAGAGGACATGTAAACACTTAATCATACTGAAAACAGAAACGGGAATGGTTCCATGTCATTGTATGCAAAAACATTCCAGTTTCGATTTCTATTCTGAACAAGTGTTTACCAAACTTAATCAGACAATTTCAAATGATTTGGCCATGTTTATTCTGTAGAAAGCATTTAAAAATACAATACCCCAAATCAGAAAAAGTTAGGAGAGCATGGAAAACAAAAAAAAATTGTAGTGATTTCTAAATTCACTTTTATTTGTATTTCATTGCAGACAATAGAACAAACATTATTTAATGTGTTCCTCATTATGTTTTAGAGTTTTTTTACAATAAACACATTCTAATTTTGGTTTTTTAAACACATAAAAAAAAAAAAGTTGGAACAGGAAAGCATTTACCACTTTGTAATGTCACCATTCCTTTTCACAACGCTTAAAAGACGTTTTGGGACTGAAGACAACAAGTGATGAAATGATTAAGGTGTAATTTTGTCCCATTCTTCCTACAAACAAGTCTTAAAGGTGAGTAACAGTACATGGTCTTCGTTGTTGCATTTTGCGATTCAAAATGCACCACACATTATCTGATGGAGACAGGTTGGATCTGCAGGCAGGTCAGTCAACGACCTGTATCCTCTTCCTCTGCAGCCAGGACTTTGTAATGTGTGCAGAATGTGGTTTTGTTGAAATATGCATGGCCATCTTTGTGTTAGAAGGCACCATATTGTGCTCCAAAATACTGAGTCATCTGATGGTCGTCCCAGATCCCTCAGAACCCAGAGAAGTCTGGACACTGTTAACATAGGGCTTTCTTTTGGCACAGTACAGTTTTAACAGGCTTTTGTGGATGTAACTATGTATTGTAGTACTTGACAAATGTTTGCCAAAGTGGTCCTGAGCCCAAGTGATTTTGCAGTGCAGCCTGAGGGATCGGTTAAGCTAAGGCTTGTGCCCTTGCTTTTTATGGACTGAAATTCCTCCAGATTCCTTGAATCCTTTAATTGTGTTATGCACTGTTGAAGGTAAAATATCTAAATGTCTTCCTATTTTTCTTTGAGGAACATCGTTTTAAAACATTAATTTATTCATTCATTCTCTTTTCAGCTTAGTCCCTTTATTAATCCAAGGTTGCCACAGCGGAATGACCCACCAACTTATTCAGCATATGTTTTATGCAGCCGATGCCCTTCCAGCTGCAACCCTTGTCTGGGAAACATCCATACACCCTCATTCACTACGGACAATTTAAACCTTTCCAATTCACCCGTAACGCATGTCTTTGAATTGTAGGGGAAACCGGAGCACCCAGAGGAAACCCACGCGAACGCAGGGAGAACATGCAAACTCCACACAGAAACGCCAACTGATCCAGCCGAGGCTTGAACCTTCTTGCTGTGAGGCGACAGCACTACCTACTGCGCCACTGTGTCACCCCGTATTTAAATATTTAATTAATTTTCTAACATATTTGTTGGCTTACTGGTGATCCACAACCCATCTTTGCTCCAAAAGGACTAGACCTTTGGTGGATGCTGCTTTTTTACAAAATCATAATTACAATCACCTGTTGACATCACCTGTTTTAAATCCCATCATTACTTAACCAGGTTACCTGATTACCTGCCCTAAATTGCTGCTGTCCCAACTTTTTTAAAAATGTGTTGCAAGAAAACTAAAATCGGAAAACATGATTATTTTGAAAAAAACAAAAACAAAAAAACAAACAAAAAACAATAAAAATCATGAGGAACACGTTAATAAATGTTTGTTGCATTGTCTACAATGACAGAAGTCAAAGTAAATTTAGAAATCACTACTTTCTTTTTTATTAGTGTTTTCCATACTGTTCCAACTTGTTCTGATTCGCGGGCTGTAGTATTTTTATTCGATTATAAATTTAAACATTTAGATTGGACTACAGTTAATTTAATATTATCTGAATATATCATTTTTGAAAGTAGATTAAATTTATTTATAAAAGCACATATTGGAACTTAAATATGATTTCAGTTAAATAATAATGATTTTCAAATAAATAAGCTAATAAATAAAGACATAAAGGCTGTTCCTGTTTTTGTAGGTAGTTTTGATTGGTCATTTCTGCTGTTGTAATACAGACAACCGCTTTTAAGGTTAAAAGCTTTAAAATTCATTGTTACTACATAAAAAAACTGACAATTTTCTCATTTCTTTTCTTTTATTCCCCAACAAGATTATTTTGCATGTTAGTAACATGCATGTTAATAAATGATAAAATATTTAACATTTTTTGTGGAAAAGTTCAGAGTATACTGTATTATAAAAAGTAAAATACGGTGAGCATAAGTTTCAAAAGAGCTCTGATTTAATTTCAGAACAGAAAAAGAAGCCAAGTCTTTGGAGAGAGAGCGCCAGCACTAAGGAAAAAAAGTTCTTGGAGTGATCAATTGAGGAAGGTTTCAAAAAGATTTTGAGAGACTGATTGATGACAGAGATTTCGGTTCATTTGTTTTATTCTACATTAAAGAGCAGAGAAAAGCCTGATGCCATAAAGCTCTCATCATCTGAGTACTCAACCAGTGACTTCATTTCTCTGCACGTGGCAATTGGGCTTACAGAAATGGCAGCGGTAAACCAAGCTTGTATAAAACAGTACATTTTGCTGTTCTCAAAGCCAGTTCACCCCAGCAGAGAGCATGTGTGTGTGTGTGAGCTGGGTGGGTCCAGAGATTAGGAAATGCAACAATGAAGATTGCTACTTGAGTAGGGGGTGTGACCGTGTATGACCTCAGTTCAGAGTCTTTAATTTTCTTCTTGATTATAGTCTCTTTCTGTCTTTGGATGTGGATGAGTGTACATGTAGGCCTGTATGCGTAAGGAGTGGGTATTTATTTTCTCTTACTTGCCTCATTGCAAGTGAAAAAGCATTTTTGTACTGTAAGTTTACGCATAGGGCTTTTCAGTAAACAATGGAGTTGAAAAAGCAACTGTGATTCAACAAAGTGCTTAGAAAACAGCTTGCTTCCAAAGCCTAATTAACTGCCTACAAATCTACTGCCTACATAGGCAGCTACCTCATAAGTGTCTGATTTTATGTCATAAACTATGGAATCAAAACTCAAGATCTTTACATTGCAGGCTTTGTAGACCTAACATACAGCATGTATTTTCAAACTTTGGGCACTAACCAGAAAAAAAAGCTATGGATTTTTACTGCACCCAAGTCAGTCTGTAATGTAAGCGCAGTGTCTAATGTGGTGGAAGAGTCCAATATGGGAGCGGCTGTTTCTGTAGGCCCTGCCTACAGGTTATAGGTGCTGCCTCTTCTCTTTCCATTGGTCCTCTCGTTTTCTTTCAGTAAGATTATTTTGTAGCTTGGGCTACCATTCAGGGTTTTGAGACATGGTCCTGCCAGGTGATGCCCAGGATCAGGCATCACAGATGGAAAAGTTAAGTCTGCATTTTTGCGAGTTTACATACTCACAGCCATTGATGAGAGCGGAGTACACTGGCCTGATATATTTTCATCTCGGTGTTGATAGTTAGCATGTTGTTGTTCCACACTCTCTCTGTCAATCCGGTTATAGTGATTGATGACTTGTCGAGGGTGGTATCATCAGCAAACAGCATCGTCCTGATCAGGACCTTTGTAATGCAAGTCTTTGCATTACAAATTTAAATCGATTTCCATATATTTTGGTGCTGATGCAGACCACCTTCTGACTGACTGAAGGTGTGACACAGCAGCAATGAGAAAAAGATGCCAAAGTGTGTCAGACATGCTTCATGCAACTTCTGACAGTCATATCTCTGGACCTTTCTGACAGCGAGCCATTGTACTGGATTCAGAGATGTATAAAGTACTAGAGACTCAGGCTTAAAAAGTGACTTGAGTAGAAGTTGAAGTAGAAAAGAAACTTGGCTTACGATACTGTTTTTCTCTCGCGCTTGAACCACAGATCTAACACATTATAAGAGCTTTAACACACACCTTTGTGTCACAACACTCCATCATTCGTCAAAACGCTATTGAAACCCATTTTCGGATCGCAAATTACTGGTTGTAAATGCTGTAAACGGAAGTTATAAACATTCTACCGGAAGACGCTGGTCACCATGGAGCCCTCCATGCAGTAGCCAAGAAAAAGGTCTATAATTGTAAGAAGTAGGTGTGTGAATCCACACTAGTCTCACGGTTTGGTTCGGTTACGATTATCATGCCATCGATTCGGTTCAATTCGATATCTCGGTGCATCTCAGTGCATTGACGATGCTTTCCACACATAATTAGATTTTTTCTTCACAACACAAGAATTTTTTAATTAAAATCTGTAAATATATTTAAATTTATATATTATTTGTAATACAATTTTGTTGTTTAATACAGCAGTAAGATATATGAACTGTACCCTTAATTTGACCTGCTCAAAGAAAGCACTCTTTCTGAGTGTATCAAACAAAACTCCAATACATGCACAGAAGACAGCATGAGCATTTATAGCAAATAAACTAATGTAAATATTATCCCGCTTGCTTTTTGAGTACTGACAGGCGAGGTCTTACACCCCTATGATTGGTTATTGTCTTCACCTGCTCAACAGAAAGGGCTGCGATTGGCTTTAGAAATGAAAGCGCTGTTTACTGATGGTAGGAAGAACAGCTGTAGTTACAGTCTGTATGCGCATAATACGCGGTTATTACAGGTAATCCGTATTAGACAGTAGGAAAACTTGCACCTCAGGCACGCTCGTGTCAGGATCCACAAGTTTTGCTTTAACAGCCAAGAGGAGAGAAAAAGTTACCTCACAAACATGCCAGCGGGTCAAACGTTCAAAGTAGGAGAGGTTAGGTTGAAGAAAGTAATACATATTGGCTGTCTCAACTTGTGGCGTTCCTCCTACAATGTCGTTGTAAACGGTACTGACACACTAGTCTCCAATGTTCTTGTAAAGTGTAATGATGTTGGCATTTCATGTGTCTTGGGGAACTGTGCCCTTCCCCCAGCACTGAAGTAAAAGGAAGGTACTCTTCTTTCCTGCCTTGGTGACCTCTGGGGAATGCCATCTCTGCATGCTAGAGAGTCTTGCTGAGTTAATCTACAGTGGGCAGAGCATCAAGTTCTTCCATCACAGGCAAGGGGGTGATTCCCTCCACTGCAATGTCAGTGATAACATTCTCTCTTGAGTATAGCGACTGATAGGGCCACGCTCATCTCTTTCTCTGCTTACCATGGTCCATGATGACGTTTCCTGTAGTGAACCTCAGGGGAGTGATTTTAATGGTGTTTGGGCCAAATGCTTCCTTCATGCCCTCGTAAATTACACAAATGTTCCCACAGAAAGCTGGATGCTCCGACAGAGGTTCAACCAATAATCATTAGTGTTTCCTAGCAATCCTCTGGGCATAATTTCTGGACATCCAGAGTGCAGCTAATGCCTTCTCTGAAGGTTCATTTTAGAAGTTTCGCATGCTTGGCTGTGATGGCTGGCTCAGTTTAAGATATTCCTGCTTTAAACCAGTCTGGACGTTTCTTCTTCTGCTTGCCAAAGTTGCATCATTGAGTTGTAGGTGGTGTCACAGAAGTGGCTCCATCTCTTCATCACTGTTGTCTGGGCAGTCCTTAAGGATTCTCTTCATTGACACAGGCAAAGTATGTAAAATCTTCTGGTACTGATATCAGGGCTGTAATGATACTGACTGTCTTTCTTGCTTCAAATTAAGTATCTACTTGGGGTAAAGGCATACCTTGCTCCCAAAGAGTGAACGATCAGTGACACCGTTGGAAGCTGTAATAGCTGCATGTAGTCAGTTCAGCAGGGGTCGTCTAGTAATGACAAGATCCACTGATCAGGACCTGGGGTACTGCAAG
The DNA here is from genome assembly GCF_903798145.1 of Danio aesculapii. Taxonomy (NCBI): domain Eukaryota; kingdom Metazoa; phylum Chordata; class Actinopteri; order Cypriniformes; family Danionidae; genus Danio; species Danio aesculapii. Next base: position 14,140,789 of record NC_079453.1, read on the forward strand.
GACACTTAGGCTACGTTCACACTGCGAGGCTTAGTGCTCAAATCAGATTTTTTCTCAGATCTGATTTTTTGCATGGCTTGCACACTGCTCATAAATGTGGCCAATATCAGACTTGCAGTGTGAACAGATCCTGTTCATAAACTGACCCGCATGCGCAAAAGTACAGATACGGACAGCATAAAATGTCTAATTATGCACACAATGTGTATACTGTATGAAGTAAGCACGTTGTCAGATCATGCTTATGATTACCACTCTTTTCACAGAAAACCGTGATGTATTTCATGGACTGTAAAGGGTTGTTCTGCTACTACTAATGTGTATTTCACCATTTGAGACCTAGAACAAGTCTCTTGTGATTAAAAACACTGATCATTTGTGATTTATGACAAGCGCGGTGCATGACGCTCTGTCCAGCGGTGTAGTGAATTCATTAAGGGTTAATGAGCAGCCGCAGACTGAACTGTGAAGGTGGAGTTGGTTTATCTCCGTTTGCAGTGTTATTTAATTTTTCTTTGTTATAAACAACAAACAGGTGCTGAAGGAGGGTTTGGGTGCTCGAGCACCTGCCTTTTTTTCTCTCAGAGAGAAAGTTCCCCCTTCTTTGCACATGTATTCGTATCCGCAACACCCACAACGCTCTTCAGCTTCGCGATCAACCCGTGCCTCAATCGTTAACCAGATTAGTTAACAAGCAACAGTTTTGCCTTCAAAATCTTTTTCAACATGAACAACCAACTTTCTGTGGTAAAGTAATTGCCCTGTGTGCCACTCTAATATGCTGCTGAGGAGTAGATGATGTTTGCAGCACAGAATGATGATGACTGATTTAAGATTACATATGAAAGTGGCACAGATCTGACCTGAAAAGATCAGATTCCATGTGGTTTGGGCTGTTCACACTGTCATCACCTGAGTCACATGAGGGGGAAAAAATCTGATTCGGGCCACATTTGCCTGCAGTGTGAACGTAGCCTTAGAGGCAGGATTTGGTTGAATCAATAAATAAATAAATAAATAAATAAAGTACTGTTTCAGGAAGTCTTAACTGCTTCAACTGAAAATAAATACCTGATTGCCTGAGGATCTATTGTAAATATTATATAAACACTTGTTGACTCATTACAACAGTTTGCTTTGACAAAGGAAAGCTGATATATGTTTGCTGTTTAAAATGCTATGTTCAGTATTTGAAATAACTTTGAATATCATGTTTGCAAAAGGGTTAATATTTTCCACAGTAAGAATTTTCAGTATACTGTTTAAGAGGGCTAATTAGTCATCTCATGCCAAAAACAAAGAATCAATTTGTTGAATTTGGCAACTCGCTCCAGGATGCTTTATGCTAGAAATTTTTGGCACTCAGTGGTTGGTAGAAAAAAGTAGAGAATGAAGTGCAATCGTATAAACCAAAGTATCTGCATATTCTGTCTTAATATCAAGAAAAAAACTCACTTTTCAGCATTATTGCAATCATTGCAATATTAAAACCCCTCAGAACATCACGCAATGTCTGCAGAAGTTGTTTTTGGAAGAGAAAAGCAAACATCATCACTGTGTTTGCCCTGGTTCAGTCCTGATTGTGACCAAGGTAACGTTAGGTGATACACAGACATACACACAAATGAACAACTTTGGTTTGTTGTACAGTTGGTGGTTCACTTCCGTTATTTGGTATCATTGCATTCATATCAAAAGTGAACTGGACCAGAGTTCGTGCAAACCATATCTCACACCTCGGGTACAGTTTATGGGTGCGTACCTGAGCTCAGATGACATTGTTTATACCAGTTCAATATACCGTACTCTGACATCAAACAAACCTAAGTGCTGACCAAAGGTACTATTGTGAAAGCACCCTTAAATTTCTATCAGAAATTGTAGTTTTTTTCTTTTTAATAAAGAAGCTCTACAATTAACAACACACCTTCATCTTCATTTACCTTTAAAAAAACATTTAAAAAAATAATAATTTAGGATAATGCTATCTTTTAAGAAGTTCCTGACCCCAGAGCTCTACATGTCATATATACAGATTAATGAACGTTTAAAGCAATGTGTTCGCTACTTTTGTACTTTTTGTCTCATTAGTTAATTAGTAAAATCACTGTCGATTAAGGCAATCACCTTTTCCTTTTTTTCAATGCATTAAAAATAACAATACCTCCAATTGCAGAAATGTAAGGTTTGACCTGCTATCTTTGTCTGTTCCTTTGGGGAGTGCATTCTTTTATTTATTTATTACATTGATTTTAATCCAGCAACTTATTTTTGAAAAGCGAATTAATTAAACGAAAAAAGTAATTACATTAAAAAATAACCAAATATTATTACTTTTTTAAGTAATGCATTAATTTACTTGTTACTTAGGAAAGTAATATTATTACATAACTCACATTACTTGTAATGTGTTACCCCCACCACTGATTGCTGTTAAAGAAAGTGAAATTATAAGTACAGCAGTTTTGTAAATAATTTTTATTTTGGACCACCAGGAATCTTTTTTTTTCTCTGTCTGTATTCATTTATTTTTCTGTATTTGTGTTTGGGCTTCCAAGAGGCTTTAATATAACACTTGCCTCTGTAACCGAGTGTTTGTCTGTCTGGTCACCACCTCCGTCTTGTCTGGATCTCTGTGTTTCATTTAAGTCCACCACCCAAACACAGAATGTATATTATTTGTTGTTTTTCTTCTTCTTTTTCTTCTTCTTCTTCCTCTTCGTCTCATTTTCTAATTTTCCTCCCACACTGTTAACCAGAGCTCCTAGTGAGGGTGGAACCCGCAAGGTATCCAGTAGTGGTGTAGCAGAGAGTTTTAATGAGAAAAACAGGTGGGAGCTTTGAGAAAATCACAGTGGCCTTGCATTAAAGATGACTATGGAAGCCAAACAATAGTGGCTTTGTAAGTCTGTCTCTAATTCCTCCTCCTGCTGCTTTTCTCTCCAAAGTTTCTAATCCCAATCCTCCCCACTACTTTGCATGAAATAACAGTGGACATCAGAGCAGAGGAGGTAGCCTTTATCGTATCAAGACTGTGTCAAATCAAAGATGTGCTGACAGATCCACTCTGACATTGAAGAGAAAGTAAACCCCAAAATGAAACTTCTGCTGTCTTTTAATTACCACAAAATTTCTAAACCTGTAAAACTTTTTTTCTTACATTAACACTAAAATTGAGTATAACACTTTGAAATAAAATTTTGCATTATCAAGAGAATTTCACTTTAAATCATTTTAGCAAGATTCTCTCTTCTCTCTATTATTTTTTATACTATTTTATAATCAAATATTTATTTAATTCTGATAAATTATATATAAGTGACAGTTCCATATATCCATGTTATTACTTTTTTTGACAGAAGCTGTGTTTTGACAGCAATTGTTGGATCGGTGACAAGGAAATAAATCAAAATTACATTGATTTGAGGGTCACACTGGGGCTAGTGTCTGAATAAATCTCATGAAAAGCTTCAGTATGTAAAATATATGAAGTAAAATATGATGTAAACAATTACTTGTGCAAAATTTTGAACATATTTGATAAGGTTATATTATTTACAATTAATCTTAGATCTGTATTCTAAAGCATCCAAAGTATTCCTACAATTCCTACAAGTTTAATCTACTCATTAAGGAAATCTTTTAATTTCTCACCCTCATGCTAAATTCCTCAAGACTAGTATGAGATTTTTAGGAGACTTAAAATCATTTGAAAGTTCTTTGTCATGAAAATTAATAGAATAATCAGTTTTTGAGTTCAAAGTCTGTAGTTCTGTAGTACCCCATAATTTACTCACCCTCAAGGCATCCTCTGTCTTTCTTTTTTTACGCGTGCACAGGTAATAATAAAAAAAGGTATTCTCTTAGAATTCAACTTCAACAAATGTGTACTTTCACTTTAGACTCAGGCTTAGCTGACTGTTAAATATGGGTATTTGGATGTTATAATATACGCATTCCATCTATATGTTGCAGCGGAAAAACATGTTGAATAAGAAAAGCACAAAAAAGAGCACACATATTGAGTTTCTGCCATAATTTGCTCCTGGATTCATTAAACTGACATAACCTGAATCTACGTGTTTGACTGTGACTGTGAAAAAACTCTGGAGAAATGAACAAAGTTAAACTGTGATGTGACAGAATAGACTGCTGGGGCATAACCATTATAACACAGCAACAGACTGCTTCAAGAGTCCAGCTCGTGCCTGTGCTGAGTGACTGGCTAATGAGGCATGATATGACAGAAAATGAACGAGTAGGGTATGATATTTTATAAATACAGTGCCTACAGAAAATCATCCTACCATGTGAAAATCTCACATTACACCCTTCTTTCAAAAAACCTTCAGGATAAAGTTGTAGAAAGGCAAAGATTAGGAGAACAAAATTTCAAAGGCTGGAAGAGCTATTTGGAGTGTTATTTGATTTCAGTCTGACTGACAAATAAAGTAAATGAAAAATTATTTCAAAGAGGTATGATGAGTTTGAAATCTGAGATATAACAAATCTGTCAATTTCAGATATATGATATGTGAAATATCTGCCATTTAACCTGAGGTGAGCTACTGTACAAGATCTGACTGACTACCAGATCAGGAGAAATATACTATAAGAAACTACATGCATATGCACTAAACTACAGATGCACTGATGGAAATTCATAAATTCTATCAAATCCCATCTTTCAGTCTATGCAGATTCATAAATTACAACAGATATCTTTCAGTCTATGCTTATTAAGTTATATTATTATGTTCACACTATATGGTCCGATTGTTGAGCAGGGCTTTGACTGCTTACACTGCGCATATGAAATCAACATGTCACTTCGTCTTTTTTGTTAAATGTTGGATGGCAAACCACCATTTGATGCATTTATGCCACCTAATTATTCTTGTTCTTCCAAATCAGATCTGTATTTTGCAAATAGATGAACAAAATATCATACATTATGGAATAATGTGCATTATGGAATATATGTTTTAATGTTGAATAATAATCTAAACATAACATACCTCTCATCCAATAAATTACAAGAAGTTGTGTCTATTAATTTTAAAACTAATTGAAATATTTCAAATTCCAGTGTTGACAGTAACGCATTGCAAGTAGCACTTCTAAATAATGAGTAAAGTAACGCATTACTTTTTAAAAATAAGTAATAATATTTGAGTTACTTTTTAATAATGTGAGTTACTTTTAGTTTAATTAATTAGCTTTTAAAAAATAAATTGCTGAATTAAAGTTAAAGTAGTCACGAATCACGCAGTCAATGAGTGAATGTGTTCATTATTTTGAATACATTGAAGAAAAGGGCATTGTCTCAATGAACAGTAATTTTACTTAAGACAAATAGTACAAAAGTAGCAAACACGTCGCTTTAAACTTTTAATAATCTGTAAATACGGCATGTGTATATATAACGTCAGGAAGTTCTTAGATAAAATTATCCTAAAATATTTTTTATATGTTTTTTAAAAGGTGAAGGTGTAAGTTAAACAGTGCGTTGTTGATTGCAGAACTCCTCTAATAAAAAAAAAAAAGAAAAAGCCTCAGCCAGGTAATAAAAAAGTAACTCAAAAGTAACGTAACACATTACTTACCATAAAAAGTAACTAAGTGACTCAACGAGCAACTTTTTTAGTGAGTAACTCAATATAATGCATTACTTTGAAAAGTAACTTTCCCCAACACTGTCAAATTCTATCTTTTTTTTATCAAGGAAATTAAACAACTAATGCTGTTTGATGACCATTTGATGTGTGTGACGATATACTACAGTTATAGAATCAATGAATAACTCAAGTAATTGATTATTTGACATTTCGACTACAGAAAGATGTCAACAAAACAGCTTGTAAACAATGTCACAAACTGTAGAATTACATTTCCTACTAAAAACAGTATTTTACAACCCTAGTAGATAATGATGTACACATGGGAAGTGGGAAAATAAGATATCTTATAGCGTATAAGATGAAAAATAAATATCTACTATTAAAGGGACTCTGGGTGCCTTCTGGAGTCATGTGAGAATGACCAACACAATCTCACGGCAATTCGTAACTTTTTGATTTAGTGGCTAATTCGTATGAATTCGTACGATCTAATTCGTATGATTTAGTACGATTTGCTCATACCCCAGTGATGGTTGGGTTTAGGGGTGGGGTTAGGTGCCACGCCTCTTTTTTAAAATCGTACAATTTCGTACGACTGAACTCGTATGAATTCGTACAAATTAGCCACTAAACCGACAAAACGTAAAATACTTACTTTTTCTCGTGAGATCAGGCTGGAATGACAGGTTTATTAACAGGTATTCAATATACAATAGAGGTACAAGTGATGTGTATGCACGTTTGTGGAGAAAATATCATGGTTTAAAAAATTAACCAGGTTGAATACAATGGATTCACTGGAAATGAAGGTGTTTACACTTTTTATTTTTTGGAAAACAATAACACTGGTGACAAGTGTAGATTACTGAAGACAGGTATGAAATTAATATGTACCATTCTTAAAAATCAACCACATATAAACCTCTTCTACTGTACATTGCTTCCCCAAGGTGCATAACCAGCTCAGGTTAATCTTGAAATCAAGATCAGTCAACGTGTACAGCCGCCTCTAATGATCCCCTTAAGCTTTAGGTTCTCACCAGGAGGCAAGAATTACAGGAGCCCTGTTGGACCCCTATATATGAAACACCTCTTTGCCTCTAAGTCTCTTGCTCATTAAAACAACACCCCTTCCCCAAACCTCAGCGCCATTTCCTGCTGAGGTCAGACTGCAGTGCTCTTAGCCTTACAGGCATTTTGTCCTTCTGGTGCTCAAGGTTGGCAGCTGACTAGATGGAAAAATAGATCTGTGTCTGATATACTGTAGATTGTAATGTATGTTTTTTCTTTCCACTCTTCAAAGACGCTTCATTTGGGGAAGACGAAGCCTCTAGGTTTGAGGGACGAGTTTATACAGTTGTGGAAAGAGAAATGACAAGAATATGTATTTTAGTATATAACCTTTGAACAGTAAAGAGTGGGAAATGATAGGTAAGATATCATTTCATGTATTTTTTTGATCATCTGGACAAAAGTAAAACATATACAAAAGAATTTCTGAAATGTTTGATTTATTTAGGATTTTGTTGTATAGTTGGATCTCCCAGTATATGTTGACTGTTGTAGGGTTACGTAGTTAACTCATACATGTCACACAAGCAATAAGCAAATCAGCTCAACAGTTTCATGTTATTTTGAGAAGGATTTACGTAACTGTGATTAATATCATAATCATATACTAATCTATTTTACACTTTGTACAAACAATAACTATATAACTTGTGTTTGGCCACTTTGACAAGTTATGAATCATTCTTTCAACTTTTATAATTACATTACCCTGCAGGAGCCTTTATAATTCATATAGCCTAATCCACACTATTCAGCACTTTCCAGAATCCGATTTAGATAAGCATTATTAAAATATTTGGTTTGGTTCCGTGATATGTGCCCTGAGTAGATACTATAATACTAAAATACTATAGTAATTTATGATAAATATTAGAGTGTTTTTGATCCATGCTATTCAAGTACTTGAATTAATATGTTGTGGTAGTTGCTATACTAATACAACAACTGTATAAAAAAATATGATACTGTAATTACACAATACTGTAATTTAAATCTACATATATTATACAATGCATCACAGTTTACTGTGTTTAAAACTAAAGTATACTACAGTATTTATTTCAGTTCATCAGTTCACTGTAGTTTATATTACACAATACTGTAGCACTTATTAAAGTGTTGTAAATACTATTATATATACAGTATAATACACTTTACTATAGCATGGTTAAAATGGTTCAAAATTCATGTGGGTATCAAGTGGTGCTCATGGCAAGAATATTACACACCAGACTTTAACATGTTCTGAAGGAATTATGAGTTGCAGTTGTCAAAATACAACCTACCAAGTTGTTATTATAGGATCTTTGGAGATGGTGTCCAACTCCCAAGTAAGTTCTGTGTTCTGATTTATAAGACAACTAATTTCTGTTGCTTAAAATGCTGTTTAGGTGACAGCTATTCCAGCTGTTACCTAAGCTGAATGATTTTGTTTCAAAGACTTTTATATTTGTCCAGATATGAGTAAACAAGCACAGGTCTGATGACGTGTAGTTGTTATAGTTGCATGTAGAAACTTATAAGATAAGACCGGGAAAAAGGAGAATGTATCAAAAAAGGAGTAATGGTTCCCAGACTGAGACTTATTTCTCATAAGGTTTTTATTTTCTTTCTCTTCTTTATCCATATCTATGAAATGATGGAGTTTGGGTTCTTTTCCACTCTCACATGTGTCTTGTTTAGAAGGGGTTGTTAGTGCTGCCCTACAGCTAAACTGACTCAAACTGAAAATCAGATTTTCTAACCTGCATCCTGTCATGGCTACATCAGCACTTCCACCACACTTTATTTGTAAATTATTTATTATATTTTTTAAATTATTTTATGACTAAAAGTACAATCAATAATAATATCTGATCACATAGTCATAGTAATAACATTCAGAAGAAATCCATATGGTTTTGGTTTATTTGGTTAATTTATTTTTTTAACAAACTGACACATTTTTATAAGATTTTAGCCTCGTCCAAGTAACTTTTTACTCAAATTCATTTTACATCACAATACTTCTACTTCAGATCTTACCCATGTTGAGATCACACAAATTTTCTACAATATCAAACATCACTGTAACATAAAACCTTGCCTAGATGAGTATTTTAAACAATAAATTTAAACTGTGATTAAATAAGTGGGAGAACCTGAGTAAAACTAAACAAATTTGCCATTTTGTGCTTATGTTACTTTTCCCCAGTGGTCTGTTTTATCTCACTTCAGTTTGTAAATGTTGGCTTTTTGTTTTCATTTTGGAAATGGAGGAATGTTTATATACGTTATTTGATTGGGGCTGTCTGTCTGGAAATTTCCCTGGGCGCAGAGGTGCTTTTCCACTGCATTAGTCTGTAGCGCATTGATCCCATGCCCAAAGAGCTCTTCTTTGGTTACCGCTGACAGCCCTATGAGTTCTGTGGATGGTCTTTATGGTGACATGCCTTCACATGTGCTCATTAGCTCAGGGTCTCTGGAATTCATCTCAACGCATCCACCTCAACAGCACTCTCACTTTCCAGGGAAATTGTCCAGTCCTAATGGTTCACACATGCCACTTGTTAAATTGAGCAGCTGAAAAAGAAGGAAAATTAACCTTAGACTGGTCTCCTCTGCTTTCCTCTTTTTCAGATCCAATCTCTTCCCATGACTATTGTCATTTATTGCTTGTTGTGACCTTGACTCTGTGCTTGGCAAGACCTTGCCTTCGGGTTGGGCACTCTATAAAACATCACTCTGAAATGCACATAACCATGACTACCTGATTAAAAAAACATCACCACCACCAACATTAATCATATGAGTGACTCTTGAAACAAAGACAGGCAGTACAGGGACAACTCAAATATGTCTCACAGAACAGGGCTGGACTGTTTGTGGATGCTGCTAAACTGGTTTATTTTTGAGAAATGGCTACTTCTATCCCACATAAATATTGCTGGCATTTATGCTGGCACTCAAACAGGGACATGACTACATTTCCACTGACTTGAGTGCTGAATGATGATGTGCTTGATACTGCATTGTGGCCCCAACATACTTAAAGTAAAGTTATTTTGATAATTTGGTTAAAAGTAAAAAAAAAGTTTAAGATATATATAGAAGAATAAAAGGTTGAGATATATATATTAAGATTATATATATATATATATATATATATATATATATATATATATATATATATATATATATATATATATATATTAGCACGACATAAAGGACAGGAGTGAGAACAACAGTTAAGTAAGAACAATGTGGACATATTTGTTACTCATGTATCATTTTAGCCAATGCATTTTTTAAAAAGTAAACCGCTTAATGGTATTAAACATAAATACTTTACTCTCAGCTCTTCCCGGGTGACAGAGCTCCTCACCATATCTCTAAGGGTGTGCCCTGCCACCATTGAAAGGAAACTTATTTCGGCAGCTTGTATCTGAGATCTTGTCCTTTTGGTCATGACCCAAAGCTCATGTACATAGGTAAGTGTAGGAACAAAAATTGACCGGAAAATCAAGAGCTTTGCCACCTTCTTTATTATAGTGGACTGCTACATCACCCGCATTACTGCCACCGATGCACCAATCTGCCAGTCAATCTTGTGTTTCTTCAAATCCAGAAGAGACATGGGCATACTCCCATGAACCAGTCCAGTATTCCACAGCATGGGCAAAATCTGCATTGCTACTCCTGGATCTGAGGTTCAACCATGGGCCGGATCCTCCTCTCCTGTACCCTGGTATAGACTTTTCCAGGAAAGCTGAGGAGTGTAATCCCTCTATAGTTGGAACACACCCTCAGGCCCATCCTCTTAATAATGGAAATTACCACCCCAGTTGCCCAGTCCAAAGGAACTGTTCCTGACCTCCACGTCAGCCATTAGAACCTGTAAGCATGAGTGCTGACAATGGAGTAGAGTTGCAGATTATTACCGTACAAAAATATGTCATTTTATCCACAAATGCCACATAAAACTGTACTGTGCCAAAATGAAGCCCTATGTTAACAGCGTCCAGAAGCGCCATCGACTTCTCTGGGCTTCGAAGCATCTGGGATGGATGGACTATCACAAAGTGAAAACATGTACTGTGGTCAGATAAATCAGTATTTCAGTATTTGTTTTAAAGAAATGGAAATCGTGGGCACCAGACCAAAGAAGAAAAGTATTATCCAGACTGTGTCTAGCATCAAGTCCAAAAGCCAGGGTCTGTCATAGTATGGGGTTGTGTCAATGACCTTGGCAAAGATAACTTGCACTTCTGTGATGGCACCATTAATGCTGAAAAGTACATAGACATTTTGGAGCACAACACATTGCCTTCTTTTCCAGGATGCCCATGCATTCTTCAACAAGACAATGCAAAACCACATTCTGCACACACTGCAAAGTCCTGGTTGCAGAGGAAGAGGATACAGTTAATTGATTGGCCTGTCTGCAGTCCTGACCTTTATCCAATAGGGAATGTGTGGTACATTTTGAAGCACAAAATGCAACAATGGAGACTCTGTACTGTTGCCCACCGTAAAACTTGTTTGCAGGAAGAATGGGACAAAATTACACCTTGAAAAACTTCATCACTTGATGTCTTTAGTCTCTAAACATATTTTAAGTGTTGTGAAAAGGAATGGCAACATTACAAAGTGGTAAATGCTTTACTGTTTACCAAAATTGTTTTGTGTTTATTTCGAAAACAAAAAAACAAACAAACAAACAAACAAACAAACAAACAAACAACACGAGGAACGTATTAAATAATGTTTGTTGTATTGTCTGCATTAAAATACAAGTCAAAGTTAGTACAAGTCATTTTCCATGCTGTCCCACCTTTTCTAATAGTAAAATAAAAACCAAAAATAAGGTCTATTGTGTATGCAATGGAAGTTACAGTACATTCTTTTCGCATTCACATTCTTTCGCATTTTAGCCTAATGAGCCTTAAAATTTTAGAAGTATCAATTCCAGTTAAATTCGCGTCCTTCACAATGTAACTTTCATGCACATAATCTGTTTTAATGCTACAGTTAAATTAATTAGTGAAGTCTGTGAACCCACTTACGGTTTAACTTCTATTTTACTGCCACAGATTTATCAATAATGATAAAATGATTCATTCCTGGAACAAATTGTCAAGCACATTAACGTCCTTGACCCTGCTCTGTTTCTTTTCTGATGTGTTAAATATATCAAATTGATTAAAAATAACATTCTCATCCCCAAATTTTAGCCAGTTGCATTTCATTGTCCAAACAGTTTGCTTTTTATGAATTTGGAATCCTTCAAAATGAATGTTTAAACACAATTCGGAGAATAGTATGCTAATGTTAAACAAAATCACTACAATAAACTAGCTATTTGTAAACAGCTGTCTGGGCCTTCCAATAATTCTTCTAGTAAATGTACACTAGGGATTCTAAAAATGTCCACTTACAAAACAGCCTGGTCTCATTGCTTATACATTTTAGTCTGTAACATTAACAACAACTATATATCAATAAGTTTAGAGTCAGTTTTTTTTTCATGTTTTTTTTTATTGTAAAACTATTTTGTTCAAGGCGACATTTATTAAATGTAAAAATTGTTAAATATTTAATAAAGTTTAAATAACTGCTTTCTTATTGTGTTTAGTTTCAGGTGAAATTATTACTCCAGTCATTATTGCTTAATAATAATAATAATATTATTATAATATTATATAACAATATTATTGATTAATAATAATAATAATAATAATTCATATTAGAGTGAATTCTGAAGGATCATGTGACTGAAGACTGAAGTAATGAAGCTGAAAATTCTGCATTAAAATCATCTAAATAAATGATTAAATTAAATTATAAACTACCTTTGAACTGTTATTTTATAGTGCAATAACATTTCAAAATTTTACAATTTGTACTGTATTGCCCAGAGAATAAATTATTCGTTCCTAGATCGGTACGTCCAGCAGTATTTTGCTGGCACCAATAGTAGCCCATTCGGGTGTCAAAGGCACCCTAACCGCGATTCGTCAGCATTTCTGGTGGCCATCTATGGCACTCGATACCACCGCTCATATCTTGTCTTGCCCTGTTTGTGCTCAGTCTTAGACCAGTAACTCCCCCTCCCCCGCGGGGCTTCTTCGATGGCTACCTATTCCCTCGTGCCCCTGGTCGCACATTGCCTTATATTTCGTTACTGGGTTACCGCCCTCCGTGGAGAATACCATTATCCTCACTGTAGTCGACCACTTTTCAAAATCTGCCCTTCCCGTTTCCAAGCTCCCTTCAGCTAAAGAAGCCACGTTATTAATCTTTAACCATGTCTTTAAGATCCACGGTCTACCCGTAGACAGTTTCTGACAGGGGTCCTCAGTTCACCTCCTGTTTTTTGAGGGAAAACCTGCAGAGAAATAGGGCTACTGTCAGTCTGTCATCAGGTTTTTATCCACAAACTAACAGGCAAGCTAAATGCGTTTATCAAATTCTCTGCCATCTTCTTTGCACCTTAGCAATGCGGAATCCCTCTTACTGGAACGAACAGTTGGGGTGGGCTAAATCCGCGTATAACTCCACTCCTACGTCATCGACAGATTTTTCCCCTTTCCATTGTTGTCTAGGCTACCAACCCCCTCTTCCTTTGGAAGCCAAAGCATCTGTTCCGTTGCTCCAGGCCTATATCAAGCGTTGCCAACGCACTTGAAGAACCGTACGCTCCACATTATTAAAGTTTCGAGAGATCACTCGTTACAGCGCATACATTTGCGATCAAAAGGTCTGGTTATCCACTTGTCACCTACCCCTCCAGTCTAAATCACATAAACTAGCTCCCAAATTAATTGGTGCTTTAATGATTATCAAGGTCCTTAATCCTGCTGCGGTACAAATTTGTTTAGCTCACTTGCTTCATCGTGTCCATCCGGTATTTCACGTCTCGCATTAAACCTGTCATTCGGGCACCCAACCACCCTTTTATCTCCCTTCCCTTTCATACCCTCTCTTGTCAGTTTATTGTTGTGTTGTGTGTTACCCTAAGTCTACCTGGCTCCAAACCTACTCGTATAATTCCTGTGCCCCATGTTCTCTGCATCGCAATGCTGGGCTGACAGAATCCTCCAGCCTTCTCCTCCCTCTGGGCCGAGCGGGTGGCTTTTTGAGTTTTTCCTTTAAGAAGATCCAGCTCTGTGTTCAACCCTTCAAACTGCCTTATTGACTTTTTTGATCAAATAAATTCTGTTAACCCGCTATTCTTGTCATACATTCTGTCCTTAACAAATCCAAAGAGTAATCCAAACAATGGGCAAGATGTTGGGGGTGGCAGTAGACATTCAAGGGAAAAAACACAAGACAAAGCCAGGCCAGGAAAACATAGGATAGCATGGTCAAAATACTTGAAGATGGGAACCTGGAAATTTAAGTTATTATAGTGATACTCCTCAAAATAGGTAAAATATGACTGATAGAAGTGAGGGCTGTGAGAGACAAGTTTGAAAAGTTGGGCATGCATTTGTTGTTGTGGGAAAAACAACATGACGTTTACACTCATTCAGCTCTTATTCAGTCATGACTTTCTAAATATTACTCCTGCGGGAGTATATTAGTAATGAAGGTTGGAGTGCAAAGGAGGTGCAAAATTATTGGATCATTTAAGAGCATATGTACTTTACTACCTCCAGTGCCTTGAGTGGACCAGCTCCTGGACAGACTCGGTAGCGTCTGCTTCATTTAAACGCTAGATTTAACCAAAGGAAACTGGCAAGTCCCTCTAACCCCTGAAGCCAAGGAGACAATGGCGTTCACCACTCCTGGGGGGCACTGGCACTACCAGATTCTTCCCTTTGGTCTGCATGGGGTTCCAGCCACCTTCCAAGGGATGATAAACAAACAACAGCATACCTGGATGATGTGGTGGTCTATTCAAGATGTTTGGAAAAACATCTTACCAATCTACGGAGGGTACTCCTGGAACTATGGCAGGCTGGACTCACAGCCAAGCCCCAGAAGTGTCATCTCGGGCTCACGGAAGTGAAGTACCTGGGATAACACATTGGCCGGGGGCTGATTCATTCCCAACAGTCCAAAGTGGAAGAACATCAGAAAACCCCACGGCCCACCACCAAATCCTAGGTACTTGCTTTTTTAGGGTTGGCGGGCTACTATTGTTGCTTTATCTCCAATTTCTCATCCATAGCCAGCCCCTTGACAGACTTGACAAAAAAGCAGCAGCCGGAGAAGATACCCTGGAGCACGACGGCAGAACAGGCTTTCCAGAAGCTAAAAGAAATCCTGTCATCTTCTCCGGTTCTACACACACCTGATTTCATCTGCCCCTTCATCCTCCAGTCTGACTCTGGGCTAGGTGCAGTACTATAACAAATCCACAAGGGAGAGAAGCACCCAGTGGTTTACATGAGTTGGAAGCTTACCGCTGCAGAAAGGTATGCGAGAAAGAGGCCCTGGCCATAAAGTGGGCAGTCCTAGAGCTGAAGTATTTTCTCCTAGGAAGGATTTTCATCCTGGTGATGGACCACTTGATCCTACAATGGATGGCTTTGCGAAAAAACACCACCACCCGTGTCACCAGGTGCTTCCTAGTACTCCAGGACTTCCACTTCCACATCCAACATCGGACTGGTGCTGCCAACGGGAATGATGATGGTTTTTCAAGGTTATAGTCTGGATGGGCAGATCTGTCTAACACTTTACCCCACCAACCTCCCATAACATCTCTCGTAATAGGATGGCGATTCACTCACATCACCAGAGAGCCAAATCCCCGTCACCTGCCCTGCATCAGAGAAAGAGGATTTAAGGAGAAGTCATGAATGCTTCAGTGAGTTATGATCTCCACTCTTACCCAGACAATAATTTCTTTATCTCTGTTTGCACAGAGTCTAGCAGGTAGGTCAGCATCCCTCACCACCACAAGCCTGCACTGCTGTACATCCTGCATTGCTTCTGGAATCTCTTGTAAATAAATCACCCTCCAGTACTTTTGTGTACATCAGTCCAGTCTTGCGTAGGGTTTTGTTCCTCTTCTCGCCACAGCACATAAACAGTCTGCCTTTCTTACCTTAGTCATCCTCGTTTTTTGACAAAAGGAAACGCAATGGATCTCATCGATCTTCAACTCAAAGACAACATCTTCAAAAGTGCTCCTCTCCTCCAAACTCCAGCCCCAGTTCCACACTCAGTAGCCCCACCAAGCATTCCAATGGAGCCAGAGATTCCAACTAAATGGCCGCCACCTCTCCTGCTCCATGACAACATCAAGACCACCCAGACGCCAGGACTCTCCTTCACCAACCACTTCCAGATGCCAACCACCTTCTCCAGCTTCTTTTGCCTTTGCCACCTCTCCCATTCCACCCACCAAAAAATGACTGTTCCAGGACTCAGGAAAGCTCTTACTAATGCAGGCATCTGTACTCCACGAAATCTCACCCAAGCAGATCTGATCAAACTCCTCTCAACATTCAACCGGACTCTCACCAACCTTCATCCTTGTCACCACCAAAAAAGAATCCCCGGACCACTAAAAAACATCCATCTTTGTACCCACAGCACACCACCGTCTCACCGTGGAAACATGCCCAACCCAGACCACTACGAAGCCAATCATACCCAATCCAGATGAACCATCAGCTGAAGCCACGCCCGCCCTCAGCCACAACTTCGCTAGCTGCAAGGACACTCTGACCACAGACCTCACTGCTACAGCCAGCTGACCATTGGACATTCCACCAACTGGATTAAGCCTGCGCCCACCTGTTTCTCAGACACACATCAACAACACCCATTTTCCTTGACCTTTAGCCTCTCTTACTAGTTCCAGCACCAGCCCAAACCCTCCAGCAACCAAAACATACTTCAAGTATGTAAACATACCTCCATGAATCATACTTCAAGCTATTGCCCCCAGACCCCTCCAAACATAATTAACTGCTTGGAAAACATTTTGTACTACAGGCCAGTTCTATAAAAGGATATTTAAGCAGAATTCAATTTTCCATTAATTGATTCACAGTGTCACATCCTCGATCCTGCCGCTCCAATCATTGCTCTCCTTTTCCAGTCACCTCTCATCACAGCCGTGCTCAATCAATTCTAATTACACACACCTGCACCAGCAATCACCTCTCCCTATAAAGACTCACCTTTTCCAGTCGTACAACCATACAACAGCTTCAACCTGTAACCAATGTGGAGAGATAAAAGTGGTGTTACATAAGCTTTTTTTTTGCTCATTGAAGACACGCCATCATCTCTAGAGGCTTGAGAATGCATAATGGGAGATGTGCAGTGTGCAATGTGCTCTTTGAAGGACAACTGATCATCCAGGATCACTCCAAGATTCTTTTCTGAACTACAAGGAGTAATGGTGGATGATCCCAACTGGATTGAGAAGTCATGTTGTATGTGTGATGTTGCAGGGAAGACAAGAAGTTCAGTTTTTGCCATGTTAAGCAGTAGGTGATGGTCTTTCATCCAAGCCAAGATATCCTCTAGGCAGTGCGAGATTCTTGCAGCTACTGTGGGGACTCAGAACAGATCCCTGAGGTAAAGATGCCCCAGGCAAAATATGGTGAGCCAAATGCTCTTCGATTTGGGACATCATTCTGCACCCACATTGATCTAGCCCTAAAGCAAAGTATATCTGGGAGAGAGAGTGTCACACAAATACTTGTAAAGTTGAAGCTGTATATTCAGCCCAGGCTTATAAAAGCTTTTTGGTACAATGTCACTGAGTGACAGTGGTCAAAAAAGTACTGAAAAACCATACTCAAATAAAAGCAGAGTAAAAGTACCTGTTGTAAATATTACTTAAAGTATAAGTAAAAAGTAGCACTTTTAAAATTACTCAAGAGTAGTAAGTATTACGCTGTAAAAAGCTGATGCGTTTACATGTAATTTGTAGATGTGTGTTAACGTAACATTCTGTAGTGCATTTAGTTATTGTTTAAAGCCATTTTGATCATCATACAGTTAAACCACCAACCTGATTTCACAAAGTAGGACATGTTCCTGACACCTTCTCATCAGTGACATCAGTGGCACTCTAAACAGACTCTGGGTCATTGTGTGTAAAGATTTTGGACACTTTCAATACTTCCAAACAGTTAGCTGCATTACCACTGGGTATGGTCTTGAGGTAGTTCAGGATGATGCAATTTACTTTCTATGCACAAATTGATTGGACAAGAATCACAGGACTGACTTTTCTAATCCCCATAAACAGGAAAAAATAATGTTAAATGTTAAATGTTACATTTTTTTATTTTTTTTACCCAACACTTCATTACAACTTCTTCATCCAGCTAGGTATATCAACAGTTACTCATTTCAGAGAAGCCAGCAACCTTGGAATTGAGATTATTTATCAACTAAACTTGTTAGAAAAAATGGGCACTTGCAATTAATTATACATGATTATAGCTGCAATTGTCATGGACATCTTGTCAGGAAGAATGGTTATAGTTATGCTAGAAGGCCCTCAAACGAGAAAACTGCAAGCATGAAGAAATGCATAGATTTGCATAGATTGTCAGTGTACTGGTGATGTGTTATATAGCCCTTTATGCAGCTGAAGCTCTTCAATTTATGTGAATCTGCCATATATTTTGCAGGTGAATCTTGACTTTCACTACAATGAAGAGCATGTAGATTAACCAATCATAAACCAGTTGTGATAAGAATTATGAGAGAATCATGAGAATCTGTGGGCCAACAAACTGACATGTGAGAATGAGGCAAAATGAGGCATTGCCAGTTTAATTGGAAAGCTTAGAAGGTAAAGCAAGCAAGGAAAAGGAAGATAAATTGATGAGAAGAACATGGGTCACATGCTCATATTTTACCCACTGTGTGAAGCGGAAACACAAGGGACCTCTTTATGACCCATTACTGTAATTTGTTCCGTCACCCTCTGCCAGCATTTAATCTCTGTCTTAAAGAGGGCTGCTGTTGCTTGGCAACAGTCATTGCCACAGTCACACTTGCATCCATATCCTGGCAGTGTGCTGAAGTTGATGATATGTGTTCAGACATGCTGAACTAAGACACCTGTGACTGAACACTCTGTCTGGGACAAAACAGAAGTCATTAGACACCTTGTCAGGAGTGAATACTGCTTCAAAAAGACAAACGGTGGATCTTTTAAAAGTGCCATTAGCTAAATATAAGATTGTTATTGTTTTCCCTGGCAATCCAAAGTGGGTAAAAGTGTTAGGATTGAAAGAGTGAAATCCTGGGGATATATAAATCCATATAGACCTTCATCATATTGTAAATATTTGTATTTTTCTTCTAACAATAACATTTATTAATCTAAATTACAGTATTGGATTTTAGAAAATAAGATAAATGTGTAGTTAGTCAGCATTTTTACTCTGTCTGTGTTTAGTGAACCATATTTGATAAGATTCAAGGCAGAACCTGGCAATCTTGAAGTACAGATCATGTACGTACGTGTTCTACTGTGTGCAGGTTATTGCAGAGACAGCCTAATGCTGTGTTCACACCAGACGCGGAAGACGCGTCAAGCGTGAGTGATTTACATGTTAAGTCAATGCAAAGACGCAAATAGATATCCTGCGGCACGATATGCACGAATGGCATCGAGCGAATTGAGCGTTTTGCATGTTTGACACGCTTTAACGCACGAATCGCACAAAGCGCTTAAGTTAAAAAATCTGAACTGCAGCGGACATTTGCGCCGCGTTAACCAATCAAGAGCTTTCTCTTGTGGGGGCGTGATTATGATGATTATCAGCTGGCCCTACAGAAAAAAACAGCTTAAACCAGCCTAGGCTGGTTGGCTGGTTTTAGCTGGTCGACCAGCTTGGTTTTAGAGGGTTTTTGGCCATTTCCAGTCTGGTCTTAGCTGGTCAGGCTGGAAAATGACCAGCTAAAACCAGCTTGACCAGCCTTGACAGGCTGGGAGCCCAGCCAAAACCAGCTATGTCCAGCTTAAACCAGGCTGGTCAAGCTGGTTTTAGCTGGATTTAGCTGGTCATTTTTCAGCAGGGGGGTACACCTCTAAAGGATCTAGTGGACTCAGACACGGCTCTGGTTTTTCAGCCATCCTAAAGCACGTAAACACAGTTCTCAGTAAAATCCATGTTAGCCATTTAGCAACGAAGCTACAGTCACCGGGCAGACAGAAGGCCTTTCAGAGGGATCATTTCAGAGGCGCAGCCAGCTCTGTGAGCTCATAAACTCCTCCAGAAACTTAACCATGATGGAAGCATCTGCACTTCTGAGCCGAGCCCAGTTGATGAACTGTTGGCGGTGTAGGAAGGAGGATTTTCCCCCTCGGGACACCACCAACAGGCACTACATCATAATCACGCCCCCACAAGAGCAAGCTCCTGATTGGTTAACGCGGAACGAATGTCCGCTGAAGTTCACGAGCGCTTTGCACCATTCGCGCCGTGCCGCAAGATGTCTTTTCATGTCTTTGCATTGACTTAACATGTAAATCACTTGAGCTTGACGTGTCTGGTGTGAACACAGCATGAGAAGGAAACCTGCCATTTGATTTGCCGGATATCAAATAAATGTCTCTGTTGCCTCTGAGATCTGTTGTCTCTGACCTATGATAGCTTGTCACCAAAATAATTACTAGACCATGTTTTATGTCAATGTATCAAGAATTTCTAAGTTTATATAAAAATCTTGCTTATCTACTATGTATTGATGTAATTAGTAACTACTGTTAGAATAAAATTGATGATGTCTTGTACCATAGTGGTCTACGAACTCCATTGAGAGGGTTGAAGCTGACTTTTGGCGATGATGCTGTAAGAATAGTTTTAACTACAGTGGTTTGAACTGTAGTTTTGCAGAATGACTAAAAAGTTATCAGTATAATGGTGAAAACTACATTTCTAGTCAACGCATCCTTCTGCAGTCTTATACCAAAAAAAAAAAAAAAAAGAAGGGCAGTTATGATAGTGTTGCTATTATGTGATTGTATTGTATTGCAAAATGAAGCAATTAAGTGTTGATGTTAAATCAAAAGTAATTCACAAATACTTGAAAATAAAATGATTTAATGACAATAATTATCTGTGGTTACAATGGAATTAGTTACAAAATATCTGTATAAAAGGATAAAACACAAAATGATTAAACAAAAAAAAAAACATAGGATAATTGTACCCATCTTAAATGTAAAATAAAGTTACCTGAGAGAGAGAGAGAGAGAGAGAGAGAGAGAGAGAGAGAGAGCCTCAAAGAGAGCCTGATAGTAGGAGAGGAGCAGAGCAGAGAAAGCACAGAGCAGGGAAAGAGACCTGAGCAAAGTTTACCTTCTCTTTGTATTTTTCTAGACCATGTCACCAAAGCCTAAATACTGAGACATACAAACTGACCAATCAACTTGTGACTACATCGTAAAAACCCCAAAGTCCACATATTAACCAGGCCCTGATCTTATCAGTATCTGCCTTTGGAATCTGTATGGATCTTCTTGGTGAAAAAGAACCATATACAGTAAAATAAATGCATATGATACTTTGGCTCTTCTTGGTGAAAAAGAACCATATACAGTAAAATAAATGCATATGATACTTTGGCTTCCTACAATGCTGATGCATTTTTTTCTTTAGTACATTTTTTTTATTGATCATAACTCATCATCAGACCTGTTCATCACACCTGGGCATTTGAGTTTAACTGTACATTTCCCTTTAGGATGTTGTATGTCTTAACTTGTCACATGGAATAAAGAATTTATAAAGCAGTAAGAATTAAACATATTGGCAGATAAATAAATAAATAAATAAATAAATAAATAAATAAATAGAATTAATAATTTTTTTAATTATTTTTTTTTTCCAAATATACAAATCATAGAAATAGGTCATTGTAAACAAACTCAACATACCACCATGATTTTGTAATGAGTCAGGTTGGCAGCAGAGGTGAGGATCCAAATGCAGCTTTATTTTGGGATGGTTGTACAGGCAAGGTCAAAACAGGAACAGACAGAAGCATGAAGGTAATACAGAGAGTGAACTCTACAAACAGGCAAAAGGTCAGGACAGGTGGTAAAACAACATAAACAATAAACAAAGCAAAGGTCAAAAACATGGTAAGGCAAAAACAAAGAAATGCTTCGTAGTTCTCACTTACAGGAAACATGACTTAGCAAAGTGTGTATATGAGTGAAGCATATTCATAGTCCTGGTAATCAGTCCTCTTGAGCTTTAGCTGTGTGTTTGCAATTAGTGGTGATCTGCAACTGGTGTGTGTGAGGTGTATTATGGGTAGTTCAGTGGAAGATGTGTAGTAGCATGATTGATAGTGAGTGTTCTTCAGTTATCTGTATGGGCTGGATCACTCGTTACTGTGACAGATTTTAAACAATGCTATTTTTTAATTTGTTACAGCCAAATATATATTTCACTTTAAATAGGATGTATATTAAAATGTTATATAATTAATAATATAATAAATGTTATATAATTAATTTATAATATAATTCACCATAAACAAAACTCATCAAATCATGCAAAAGTAGAGTTCCGCATAAAATAACTTTAAAATACTTTTCCAATCCATATTCAAGTTATTTGACTATTTTTTTGCCTTATGTAGAATAGTTACTTTCATTAAGACAAACAACAATGGAGAAAAATAAAATCATGATTTTTTTAATAAGGTCAACACAGAGGTGGACAATTAGTTGACTGCTTCATTGTTATGTACTGTAATGCATTGGTGACCTGAGATCACTTGTGATTCTGAAAACAAGAGCTGACACAGACTGCTAATCCAAGTCAGCTAACTAGTGTTTGGTGTCTTAATCTTCTAACTCTGCTGACATTTGGTAGCATTTTATTGTCAGCATGACTTGTCATTACTTACCACCCAATCTATAAAATAATGTTTAAAAGTAAAACGTTTCCTGTGTTAAAATCCAAGCCAAAAAATCAATCTGTTTCCTTCATTTATTTTGTAGGATGTTTTTCTATACTAAAATGAACAGCTCATGTTTGAAATGATGACGAGAGTATGAAGCATTAAATAAATTATCACACACAAAACCAGTCACTGTCCTTTCAAAGCTGGAAAGAAAACCACAGTATAATTCCTGCTGGAATTGGTCTCGAAAAACAGACAGAATTGTAATAATAATATAATTATAACTTGTACATTTATAACTTGTAATTAGAACTTGTACATTTTATTCCAAGCTGTTCAAAGCCTTTCAGTAGAAATTCAAATATTAAAGCTTCAGAGGTCTGCTTTACTAAAAAGTGTGATATGTGAGGCAGATTTCATTTAATCAGTGAAGAATCCTTGCTGAAACTGATGCGAAAGTTCCCATCTGAGCTTAATAGGACTTAAATGGGATTCATGCAGATAAAAGAATTATGAGGTGATGTGCTGGCATCAAGAGGCACCACAAATGCAAATAATCTCTGTCATAACATTCATATTGCGTTTGGGTCAAAATCTCGTAAATATTGTGTTTTACATCTGATTGCCTCACTTTATGATATCCTCCATACTATGCACTTGAACATATAAAAATGATGATCACTTCTTTCATTGAATTTTGAGTGTTTTAATAAACCTTGTTACACCTGTGGTGTTCCTGGTCAAAAGTGACTGCCATAGGAAATGGATAGGTGTCCAGACTTTATTCATCCATCAGACAGAAAACATCCCTGTACACACCACCCCAACTCACTCACTCACACATTTCAGACTGAACAATCTCTTTTGCGGGACCACATTTCTTTCCTGTGCTTTTCTGCCGATCCTTCCATGTGAACCAACTTCCGTATGAAACAATGTATCATATCTTCACACAGATCCCATATATATATATATATATATATATATATATATATATATATATATATATATATATATATAGCTTGATGTTTGCCTTGCCATACTTTAGGGTGCTTTCACATCTGTAGATCAATTGTTTTGGTCTGAAACAGGGATTAAAATTGTTACAATGTTGCTCTTTGTTCTTGGTGCTGTTCGCTTTCACACGGCAAAGTTTCTAAATAGACCAAAATAGCTAAAACAAGTCATTTTGCGAGTATATACTCCTCACTTTTCACTCTTCATTTTTATATTCAAGATGAAATGCAAATTTACCAGAGGGAATGACACCCTGCCCTACTTATCATTCTCTCACCATGTAGCCATGTCTATTACATTCCATAATACAATGTGATATAGCCTGGTTTATTAGTTCGTTGGATTGTATTGTTTCTCACTACAATCGATTCGCTCCAAAGTTTGTTTCAATTTGTTCACAATTTGTTTCCTTTTGTTTTGCCGCGGATCAGAGTGGGATTGCTGGATTCACATATGCCAAATGAACCACGCTAAGGAGGAAAACGCTACAGGTTCCGAAACATAAGTCTAGATGTCAAAGCACCCTTGCTCTGAGCACAAAGAGTAGGCGACTGACCAACCGGTTCTCTGTCAAAAAGGTTCTGGTCCATGTTTTTGGACATGATAAGAAGGGCCCTGAAATTAAATCAGAGAGGATGTCTCAGAAGTGGAAGACAACAATCTTCATGATGAGTTTGGTCTTTGGTTTTTACATTTATTTTTTACATCAGATGTTTATTTTGTAATACATTTATTAGTGCCTATTTGTGTTTTCACTGCAGTTATTTTATGTCTAAATCTATAAATTCATGTTAAACAATACTTTGAGATAATGTTCACAGATAAAGAATGCTGAATAAAACATTGGTGGTGAAAAAATGTTTTTCGTGCTAATTTCGGAACTGTTAAAACAGACTGTCAATTTTGACCAGGAACACTAAAGTAAGCGTCGGAGGTGAACACAACAGGAGGGTTAATATAATATTCAGTTATATCAGGTCATATATATGATAATATATATGATCATGATAATATAATTATCAGTTCATAAATGCAATACCATATGCCGCATGACAGACTTGAATTATTAACATCATCTGTTCTTACTAAAACTTAATATTTTACAATTAACAGTGACCTGTATTAAACTTCACATTCAACGTTATATACATTCAGAAGTTTTAATCAAAAGGAAAGACACAACATTTTCTAAAGTTTTGGGAACCTTTAACATTACTTTTTATGACATCCCAACTTATATCCATAGAGTTTATTATGGAGTTGGACCACACTTTGCAGCTATAACAGCTTCAACTCTTTTAGGAAGGCTTTCTACAAGGCTTATAGTGTGTTTATAAGATTTTTACATTTATTTATTTAGTACCATTTTCAAGAAGCACATTAGCACTGATGTAGCACTGATTTGGACAAGATGGCCTGGCTTGCAGTATCTGCTCTATTTCATCCCAAAGGTGTTCTGGATTGAGGTCAGAACTCCTCATCTCAGGAAATTCAGGTCAGTCAAGTTCCTCCACACCAAACTCGCTCAACCATCTCTTTATGGTCCTTGATATGTCCACTGGTGCACATTCATTGGAACAAGGGCCATTTACAAAGTTGGGTGCAAGAAATTGTCACAAAATTGTCATGAAATTGTCATACAAAAACATACAAAACGATCCAAGCCCAAACCTGTGAAAAACAAACCCACACTAAAATCCCCCTACACCAAATTTTACACATGGCAACTTGTGAGCACTATAGTATACGCCTCAGCATGCCCTGATCCCGCTCTGTGATATTACATGGCTATTACATGGATATTACACTTCATGAGTTAGTTGCTGTTGTTCCCAAATTGCTTTCATTTTGTTATAATACCAGTAACATTTGACTATTGAATATTTAGTGTTGAGGATAGAGTATCGGCATAGGTGGCAACCTGTCATGATACCACAAATGAATTCACTGAGCTACTGGGAGCGACTTGCCCTTCCATGAATGCCTGTAGAAGCCGTCCATTTTAAACATTTGTGACCATGAAAGTGATTGGAACACTTGAATACAATGATTTTGAGGGTGTCCAAAAATCTTTTTGCAATATAGTGGAGCTTAAAGCAGATGAAATTCAATAAAATCAAGTATTTGGAGAATTGGAAATTATGAATTTTGACACTTTGGCCTCTGAGAGTAAAGATGATAATCGTAGATGAGATCCAAATCATCCAATGGTGTTATACAACCATTGCAGTTGCTAAGGTGTTTTGGGTGTTATACCCAATATTTTAAAGTATTGTAGTTGCTAGGAGGTTATTGTGCATTTGTCATTAGATAGATAAGCCACAAAAACAAGCTCACAGTTTTCAGTGGATCTTTACAACTCTATATGAAACCCTACATCTGAAGATATTAACAGAGGGGAAACTAGGTTTTGGTTTAATAAATTAATGTGTAACAAATGAGTATGTCAGTTTATATTTTACCAAAATATAAAGGGTATCCCAATTAAAACAATTTAATCAAACATTGAACACAAAATAAAAACATTGTTACTTCAAAGAAAATCAAGAACTACCAAGAGAACTAAAGACGAGTAAAAAAATTGTTAAAATATGTTTCTTGTCAATACTAATAGTATTATTAATAATAATAATATGGTAACACTTTACAATAAGGTTCATTAGTTAATGCATTTACTAACATGAACTAATCATGAACAACACTTGTACAGCATTTATTAATCATAATTGAACATTTACTAATGCATTATTAACATCCAAGTCTATGCTTGTTAACACAAGTGGTGTTAGTGAGGCCAGCAGGAGGCGCCCAACCTGTGGTCTGTGTGGGTCCTAATGCTCAGTGAGTGCCGTCTTTTGGATGAGACGTTAAACCGAGGTCCTGACTCTCTGTGGTCTTTAAAAATCCCAGGATGTCCTTCGAAAAAAAAGGGGTTCACCATGGCCTCCTTATCATCCCAATATCATACTTGGCTTCATCACTCTGTCTCCTCTCCACCAATCAGCTGGTGTGTGGCGTGCGGTCTGGCGCAAAATGGCTGCCGTCGTGTCATCCAGGTGGATGCTGCAAACTGGTGGGGGATGAGGAGATTCCCCCCTATGTGTAAAGCGCTTTGAGTGCCCAGAAAAGCGCTATATAAATGTAAGGAATTATCATTATTATTATTATTATTATTATTAGTTAATGCACCGTGAGTTAACATGAACTAACAATGAACAACTGTATTTTCATTAACTAACATGAACTAATTCTGTAGTAAATGTATTGTTCATTGTTTGTTCATGTCAGTAAATGCATTAATTAACATTAACTAATGAGCCTTATTGTAAAGTGTGACCAATACTAATACTACTACTACTACTACTACTAATAATAATAATAATACTAATAATAAGAAGAAGAACAACAACAACAGTGGCAAAAAAAGCTTAATGCACTGTGACTTGCAAACACATGCAACTACATATATATATATATATATATATATATATATATATATATATATATATATATATATATATATATATATATATATATATATATATATATAAGCACCAGAAAATTAAGGAAACATCTTGTTTGGTTTGACAGCACACATGCTACAAAATACAAAATAAAAAAATCACTACAGATTGTCACAATGCAAACACAAATAGAAAAAAAGCACTAAAAATCTTCACAACACAAACAAATATGTGCTGCAAATACTCACAGTTAAGAAAACACTCTGAAAATTCTCACAACACATTCACATTTTGATCTGTAAAAGGAGTGAGCATGTTGTATTTGTATTAACTAAGTTGTCCTTTCACTCATTAGTCAACTTATACAGCCTGCATATTTTTTGAAATGTTATTATTATCTGCAATTTATTTTGACCTCATTTTAATAATGAAGCATTGCAGGGTTCCTTTTCATTAACCTTGACTTACATTTAGTTGAGGATATTAAGTTAGTTATCTAATAAATAATTAATAGACAGCACCAATAATAACGGTCCATTTAATAAAGAAGCAAAGCAAACATTGATAAAAAAAGACCTTTTTAAAAAAATCATTTAGCTACTGACGGCCTTTGATTGAGATGAAAATGGTATCTCTATGCAGACTTGTAAATGCAAGACGAGACTGCATGTTTCAGACGTAATATGCAGGCTCATAGCCGAGACAGAGCTTCAGTTAAGTCTATTCAGCATGGTGTTCAAGTCTGAGCCACTGCTGTTCACTATCTTCTTTGACCTCAGGTACAGCAGATGAAATGATTCATGTCATCTGACTGCTGTTGCGCCACTGAGAACTCTTGTGTGAAGTCCCTGACAGTTGGGTGCCTGGGAGATGGAAACATTGAGAAAATGAGTTTTGTTGAGATTCTTAATCACTGACAGGTTCAATTGAAGATGTCTCTTCTGGACCATTAGTGTGGACTCAACCCTTCCCAGAGAAGCTCTGGAATTGAGAGATTCCATAAACTTACCAGCTTTGGACAGGACCAAGGGACCTTGGAGACATAAATTGACCACAATTGCCTTCTTCACCTATTGAATACCAACATACTGTATCTGGATGATATTGAGGCTCTGGCAGTAAAAGGTGATCCCACAGGATTACCAGGTGGAACAGCTGTTATAACCAGATCGCCTTGCAGCACTGGTCTCCTGACTATCCACTACATGGAATTTTACTACTCAGTGTGTGCCAAGAGACAGCAAGTTGGACCCAGCTGTTACCACTGCAGTGCACACTGTGAGTCTTTCCAAAGCCATTCTTTGAGAGCGAGAAAGAGAGAGAGAGAGAGGAAAAAAAAGTGTGAATGCGAGCGCTACTCTTCAAACTGCATGCATGTTCATATGCCACAACTCCATTCACAGATCAGTAAACTTAATGACATCACTAGGCTCACTCTGACCTGAAAGCATAAAACGTATAAATATGTCATAGTTAAAAATCCACCCCTCACTGACAATGGTCAAGAATTTGTCAAACAATTATTTTTATGTATTGTTATTTATTATTAATATTATATTATTCATTTTTAATCTTTGATCATTCAAATAGCTAAATTTTGCCTGAGGGAAATTGAACGTGCTGGCCAGTTTGGTATTTGCATAATAAAATGACCTAATTAATTTTTTTTCTAATAATAAATGTAATAAATTTGTATATTTTCTTATTTCCTTATTATAAATCCTTAGGAAACATTTTTGGTACATTACAAAGTGTGTCTATGATGACCATGAGACAAGCTAATTCAGCAAACAATTCTGCTTAATGTCACTAAAATACAGTATTTAAATCTCATAATTAAATAGAAAATGAGGCGTATAACTGGAAAAATGTTCACGTTTTGAGAAAAATAGAAACCCCCATTGCTACGAGCCTGTATTTTGCAGTACATTCAATTATTTAGACATTTTACACTTCGTATTTAATTACGGTTCTATGAGACAGAGAGATCCTACTTTAAAACCAGTCCATGAGTGGAAGAATGAGGTGGGTTTATATAGTGTCCTTGATGATGGGGAACAGGTGCAGGTGATTGGTGAGGGAGAACGATGATTGAGAGATTATGAACGAGGTGTGACAATATCCGCTATAGGTGTTCAACTGCAGAAACTGGGGTCCGTTCTTCATAAAGCTGCGGTCACACTGGGCTTTTCCTCCCATAGACTTCCATTCATACGCACACGAATGCGTCAGACCGGAAACGCAAGGTCATGCGCTAAGTTTCGCAGGATGCTGCGGTGCAAAGTTCAAGCTTGGTGAACTCTGACCTGCGAAATCGCGTCACTTGACTGCGTGAGACCAATCGAGGATCAAAACTGGACCTCTCTGGACAGAAATTTTAAACATGGAGCAATCGCTCGCTTTTTTTAATGTCTAATGATCTTGTTTGATCCCGCCCCTTTTCGCAGTGCAGTACGACAGAATTTTACACACACAAAGGCCAATGTGACTGCAGCTTACCTCGCTTAAATAATCTAAGATGATTTGGCAGATCCTGGATCTTTTGATCTTGATAACTTTGGTTTTAATTTGGTTCTTTAAACAAGTTTGTGAATCAGATTAAAATGTCTGGATGAACTGATCTGAGATCGCTGCGTGTGTTGTGAAGGACAGAGCTATCGATCCTCAAAATCATGATCAGCAATGCAACGATTGGCTGATGGCACAGCAGCGTAATGACATCATCTAATATTCAATTATCCATGTAAGAAAAATTATATAAAATTCTTAGTAAACTGTTAAATATGATACGCAATAACTCTCCACATTTGTTGTAGGCTGCATATTTTACACTTTCATGTTTCAAGAG
Organism: Danio aesculapii; assembly: GCF_903798145.1. Classification (NCBI taxonomy): domain Eukaryota; kingdom Metazoa; phylum Chordata; class Actinopteri; order Cypriniformes; family Danionidae; genus Danio; species Danio aesculapii. The sequence goes on from NC_079453.1 coordinate 14,170,644, forward strand.
TATTTAGCAATTTACTTAGTTTTACATGTTAGAGCAGATTTTTTTTATTATAGTAGAATCATAGCGGTAAATATGCATCTGAGCAAGTGTCTGACTGCATAATATGGCTTGATGTAACATTATAGCCTTGGTCTTTCGTACGTTATGTTATGAACAACTTCACATAAATCTGTGTGCTGACGACGTATGCTTTACTTCTGCACTAAAATATCTGTTATTGTTACATTCTTTCTAGAATGTGCAGTGATCAATGTGTTAATTGCATTTATTTAGCAGTAAAATTTGCCCGGGTGCTAATGTTGCATTATTAACGAAATGAATGTGTTGACTGTGCATTTGTTTTGCACTAAAATCAGTAATTGGTAATGTTGCATTCTTTTGCAACGTGTTATGAGCTTTCAAAGAGCATGTGAACATATTTTTCTTGAAAATAAATCACAAATTGTGGCTTGTTGCAAAACCTTTGCGTCTTGTGTCGACGCCGACTCGACTTTGATAACATAAAAGTCGACTATCAAAAATCTGAAGTCGTTCAACAACTCCCAATCAGGTTTGAGCTAGCAGAACTGTTGCTATGACAAGAACTCTCGAATCAGTTTTGAAGAACGAAACGATCCTGGATTATGTCAAATTGTCAATAACCAAATCCAGCTAACTGAGTAATCCACGTACCCATGGGGTCTGTTCTTCGTACCTTGCTTAAATGATCTAAGATGATTTTGCAGATCCTGGATCTTTTAATCTTGATAACTGATCTCTGGCTAATTTGGTTCTTCCAACAAGTTAGCGAATCAGATTAAAATGTTTGGATGAACTGATCTGAGATCGCTGCATGTATATTGAAGGAAAGAGCTATCGATTCCCGAAATCATGATGAGTAATACAACGACTGGCTGATGGCACAACAGCGTAATGATGTCATCTAATTAATATTCAATTATCCAAGTGAACAAAATGACATAAAATGAGCAGTAAACTTTTGTTAAATATGACATGCTATAACTTTCCACATTTGTTGTGAGCTGCAGGCTTTACACTTTCATGTGTCAAGAGTATTCATCATGTATTTCAATGCATATCAATGCATTTAGTTCTACATTTAGAGAAGATTTTCTTTATTATAGTAGCCTAGGCCTACTCAAGTTTTTTTAATCGGCGTAAGGAATAACTGTAAAAATAAAATTTGCATCAAAAAAGCATTTTATATCGGTAAAGATGTCTGCAACTTTTGCGAAGCATCAAATCACAGGCATATTAGTGGTCAAAACATAAATTATTATCCTTTAAAAAAAAAAAAAAGTTAAATATTGTGCATACGCAGTTGTAACTAAAAAGTTCAAATCAATAAATTTTCTCTTTGAACCACCAGGTGGCAGTCTTTGTACTTTGTTTTGGAGTGCAGATTGCATACGTTTTATTAATATATATATATATATTTTTTTAACTTATATATATATATAGTTAAAAAATTATATTTACAATTTTCCCAAGTGTATATAACTACTGTAGGAAAATATCAGCATTTGGTACATACTTTCAGTATTATCTTTACTTGAAATGACCCGATCTAATCCTGATTATATGAATGAACCTGCTCCCGACCAGGTTTGAGCTAGCAGAACTGTTGCTATGACAACAACTCTTAGATGAGTTTTAAAGAACTAAACGATCCTGGATCATGTCAAATCGTCAATATCCAAATCCAGCTAACTGAGTAATCCACCTACGAAGAATAGACCCCTGGACTTTAGGTAAAATAAAAATCTGATGAAACAAGAATAGGCTGAGACAATCTGACATGCCACATTTTAGCTTCTATCTTATATTGTAACATTAGATTTTTAATGACATATAACATGACTCATTATCTCCATCATACACTTGCCAGAACTTATTTTTGATTATATAATTGTTTCTCCATATTTGTAATCTTTAATCTGTAATTTTATAATCTGTTGGCTACATGTGGGTCAGATCACTATATAAGTGTTAGTCTGGTGTATTTATTTTTAAAAAAGCTTCACCAGTAATTTTATTATGAAGCCTGTGCAAGTACAGTGTGTAACACAAACACATATACATACAAGTTTTAATCTGCTAAGAAGCATAGCAACTGTTTATAAATAATAAAGAAAAGAGAGGAGAAGAGAATGTGAAAGTGAAGGTGTGTCTAACCTGATGTATGAGTGTAGAAACAGCCCATTAAGTGGATAAGAAGCTTGTTTTTTTCATGTTGGGATTATGCTTGCTGAAAATCCAGTACAAGCAGGATTAATACAGTAACACTGTTCCCTGACTGCAAATCAACGTGGGTGTGTATCTGCATGCTCGTTTTACTCTGTCAGTTTGAAATTCACTGACTCATTCATATTTGCATGTGTATGCATTTTCTCTCAACTCTGTTTACAGATTGCATTTGTTCACGTAAGACACATCAAGAATATAAACTGAATATATATATATATATATATATATATATATATATATATATATATATATATATATATATATATATATATATATATATATATATATATATATATATATATATATATAAATAAATAAATGAAATGATTGTGGGCGACGCAGTGGCGCAGTAGGTAGTGCTGTCACCTCACACCAAGAAGGTCGCTGGTTCGAGCCTCGGCTGGGTCAGTTGGCGCTTCTGTGTGGAGTTTGCATGGGTTTGCATGGGTTTCCTCCAGGTGCTCTGGTTTCCCCCACAGTCCAAAGACATGCGATACAGGTGAATTGGGTAGGCTAAATTGTCCAAAGTGTATGTGTGTAAATGAGTGTGTATGTGTTTCCCAGGGATGGGTTGCGGCTGGAAGGGCATCTGCTGCATAAAACAAATACTGGATAAGTTGGCGGTTCATTCCACTGTGGTGACCCCAGATTAATAAAGGGACTAGGCCGAAAAGAAAATGAATGAATGAATGAAATGATTGTATAATACAGATAATACAAATGAGCAGTTTCTCAATGTTTAAGATATACTGCCTGTTTAAAAAATATATGTACAGTAAGTAATGCTGAGTGTAGTATCTAATTTCTTAAACAAGCATGTTGGAAGACACATTCTGTGGTTGTGTCAAATATAATTAAGAATATCTAAATAATTAAGAATATCTAAATAAAGATAGTTAATTTGTTTAAGAAGAGTTAAATTATTGACGTTGCGGAAACTGCCAATTAAAGTTGACTCCCCACTATCCTTCCAGCTTTAATTGGACTAGTAGTTTCAGCAATGTCAATAATTTAATCCTTCTGAAAAAATATTACTTGAATTATCGAGACTGTCAACCTTTCAAATGTCTAGTAAAATGAAATTGTTGAGAAAAAGCAGTACAACTCACTTTTGTTTAACAGTGAGAGCAGACGCATTTCCAAACACACAATGTAAAGGCAACTCAAATGACTGGGAAAATAAGAATCACTTGTTTCTTATTGTTGCATGCTGTTTACATCAGGATATGAAAAGAGTTGAATGAAGTGACGCATCCGTCATGCCTAGTGCTTACCAAATAAGCCTGTGGGGGAAGTACTGTGATCTGGGGATACTGCAGGTGGTCAAGGCTAGGTGAATCAACATTACTGTATGTGCCTAAAGAATAAGGTCAGCTGACTATTTGAATATACTAAATGGCCAGTTTATTCCATCAATGGATTTTTTTCTTCCCTGATAGGGAATATTTTTCCAAGATAACAATGTCAGGATTCGTTGGGCTCAAATTCTGAAACAATGGTTGATGGAGCACAAGTCATAATTTTTGCTCATGGATAGGCCACAACAAAGTCCTAAACTTAATCCTGGAGAGAATAGTTTGGATGTGCATTAGAAGACTACAGTGAGGTGCAACTCTCACATTATCAATGCAAGATCTTGGGGAAAAACGAATGCAAGTGTGAATGGGAATAAAATTTGTAACATTGCAGAATCATATTGAAATAACAAACAAACAGTAATCAATTTTGATGTTCAGTGTGTGTGTGTAACTAATAATAAAATAAAGTAAAATAGAAATAATAATGTTAATCAATTATATTTCAGCTTCTTATTCAGTTTCCTGTAAGTTGTAGACTTTTCTTTTTGATGTTGATGAGGTTGATGTTTTGAAGGGAGGGTGTGATGTTTTGCTTTCAATTAAATTCAATTCACCTTTATTTGTATAGCGCTTATACAATGTAGATTGTCAAAGCAGCTTCACATAAAAGGTTATAGTAAATTGGAACTGTGTAGTTCAGTTTTTAGTGTTTAAATTCAGTTCAAATATTGCTTGGTATTGTTTGCTTCTCCAAGATAGTCAAACCTAACTTAAAACTCTCTACTCCCTCATCATAACTGGCAATATACAAGAGGTAAGACTACCAAGACTAAAAAACAAACTCACGGTTATATGAACTCTCTCCACACACACTGAGTCCCTTCACACCCCACACACAGATACACTGTAAAAAACAGCATATTATTTTTGGTCTGGCAGTTTGTCATGCAATTCGGAAGTATGGGCTGTGTGGGTTAAAAAAGCACAGTGAGGGCCTTGCTCCATCCGGATAGTTCATCTGTTCCTCAGGCTGCCTAAGTTGAGTGGCACCGAGGGCAGGGGTGAACCTGGTCAAGGGTTCTTTTATTCCCAGGGACTGGAAGACTCTTGTCCATGCTCTGTGCATTCCTGGCTCTGTGACTTGGGAGCACATGTCAATGTATAGTATTGCTGTGTGTGCCAGCAAGCCCAGAGAAGGTAAAATAAGCAGTTTGCGAAAAACCTCAAAGTTTGTTCACAGACAGGCCTGCGGAAAAAGATTCCACATTTGTGACCATATGTAATTAGCTGTTTTAGGTAGGTAGCTATAAAACTGCATTTTGTTCCTGCTGTTTAATTTCTTTTTCTGTAGCTCTGGAATGGGATATTCTATCACACATGCTCAGTGCCTACTCATTATACTCTTTGTGTCTAATTTTTAGCTCTAAAACCTGGATTAGATTAATTAGTTATGTAAAAAAAAAAAGTGCTAGAGTTTTTACAAAGTTATTGTACCTGTCCCACCACCAGACCTGTGTAGGTCATCTTGCAGTTCTAACAGTTGAGTGGTGATGAATATAATACTGTACATGACAACATTTCACGTTACAAGTAACATGCACTCAAGAGTTCACACTTAGCTGATGATTGATTATAATTCTTGTTTGGCATGCTGTACCGGAAGAGAGCCCTGAGCTCATAAGCTCCTCGAGCCCGGGGCTTCCTATCGTTTGCAAGGCGAGAGGGGAGTTTGAGCTCAGGTAGATCTCGAGAACTCCCCTGCTTTAGTAGCTAATGATGAGATAGTGATTGCTCTTAAGAGATAACTACTTACTAGGAAAATATCTATGGTGCTGATTTGGATTAGTCAATTAACTTAAGTTGCATGTGTAACAGAGGCCAGCTAGTGAGTGCTGTAGTGACAGACGCTAGAGGCCATGGTCTTTAGCTTCCTTGGTAGAGCACCCGACTCCCATGTGGAAGGTTGCTGGTTCGATACCAGCTCAGAGAGGGTTGGGTGGCATAGGACCGGTGGGGTTACATTGGTGCCATGACCCGGATGGGAGTGAGAGGTTTAGGGGGGTGAGTATAACAGAGGCCAGCTAGTAAGTGCTGTGCAGGTAAACCTCACACTGACCTCTGAAAGTGCTCTTGGGACAGACGCTAGAGGCCATGGTCTTTAGCCTCCTTGTTAGAGCAACCGTCTCCCATGCGTAAGGTCGCCGGAAGCGGGTTGAGTGGCGTAGTACCGGTGGGGTTACACATGTTTTTGGATGGTGGGAGGAAACCAGAGCACGTGGGGGAAACCCACGTGAGCACGGGGAGAATGTGTATACTCTGCACAGAAACATCGGCTGGCTTGGTAAGGACTAAAACCAGTGACGTTCTTGCTGTGAGGCAACAGTGCTAACCACTGGGCCACCGTGCCACCCATCTAGGAAAGGAGGAGGAGTAGAGGGGGAAGGGGGAATTCTTCAAAATGAAGACGGCTGTAATACGGAACTTAGGATATTTATAGTGTCTTAGCAATTATCTGATTGGTGAATAATAAATTGGATAATGCTGGACTGGTTGCAAGCAATCATAAACACGTGATCTTCTCGAAATTAGTTTATAAATCAGACGATTGCTAAGCCACGATTGCTGAGTTTTGCACGATTTTTTTATTAAAAACCTAATGTCAAATTCCTTATTCATAAAAAAAATAATATGTTCAAACTTGAAAAAAGAAAACGAAAACAAAGTCACTGAATGTTGAGTCAAATGAATTATTTCTTTCTGAAGTTAATTTTTGTACTGTGCATTCAGTGCTTTAATAACTTTTTATGGGTGTAACTTCTAATCCAGATTTTACATGATTAATTATTGATTAATTAGGTTAATTACCACATTGTGTAAAGGGATCAAATCTAATGTGTCATTCATGAACTGAAAAAAGATACTCTGAACCAACTTTAAAACAATATGTAATTTCTTACAGCTAAAATGCTTTGTTTTACTTAAACTATAATTTAACTTTGATTTAAACTTTAACAATTGTTTTAGTCTAAATTAAAAACATTTATTGTGGTAAAGAAAATATAACTGCATACACACAGTACAGATATTGCTTACTATAGACCACTAATTATTATTTATTTATTTATTTATTTTTGCTACAATGTAGACTTGTATAATGGAAAAAAGATTCTTATTATTATCACATCAAAGTACAATTTTGCTTTGGAGCAACCTAAAAATACTTGGTTATGGCTAAAATTCCTAATTTTTCTTAAATGATAGTTTTCACTGGATCATTCATCATTTTATTTTTGGCTTAGTCCCTTTATTAATCAGGGGTCGCCACAGTTTTACGCAGGGGATGCCCTTCCAGCCACAACCCAACACTGGGAAATACCCATACACTCTTGCATTCACACACATACACTACAGCCAATTTAGCTTACCCAATTCACCTATAGCGCATGTCTTTGGCCTTGTGGGGGAAACTGGAGCACCTGGAGGAAATCCACATGAACATGGGGAGAACATGCAAACGCCACACAGAAAAACCAACTGACCCAGCCGGGGCTCGAACCAGTGACCTTCTTGCTGTGAGGCCATCATGCTACCCACTGCGCCACCGTGATGCCCGTTTAAAAAAATCTTTTATCTGAGACAGTGTGGAGATTGTCTCAGTATTGGCAGGTTACCTGCAGCTGAATTTTGTAGGACACCGGAGTTTGGGCACCTACCTTTTGATGAACCTTTGCATCCTGGAACTCTGTATCTCCCTTTCTGTGTATCTATGTCCATCAAGTGGGCTAAATCCACATGTACATCAAACTCAATACCTGGACAGCCCTGCAGAGTTAAGTTACTACCCTGCTTCAACAAACTTACCTGTAGGTTTCAAACAAGCCTGAAGAACTCAAACTAATGAATCATGTTTGTGTAATTAGGGTTAAGCATAAACTGTGCAGAACTGTGGCTTTTTGCAAGTTTAATTCACATTTTTGAATGGAAGCACAGCTAATGTGACTCTTCAAGCACGCTGTCAGAAGGAATGAGCCTAACTGCTCAATCTTGTTCTTTACCTGCATAAAATGCTTCAACATCCATTTCTTGTGAGTAATAGTATACAGTATATATATATATATATATATATATATATATATATATATATATATATATATATACATACATGGATATATACAGGATATATATTAACAACACACTTTACATGCCAATTTGCACATAACAGCTGCACATATAATGTTGTATATAGTAATAAACATGTACATACACTTGTCAATCTGTATATTTGCACTCACTACTTACTTCTATTTTTCTTTAAATATATTTATTATCTGTTTTTTGTCCTGTCTCTGTAATCCTGTTGCACTGTAGAAGCTCTGTCACGAAAACAAATTCCTCGTATGTGTGAACATACCTGGCAATAAAGCTCTTTCTGATTCTGATTAATTTACACTTTGTTTTTGTTCAAGTTTGTTACTGAATGGCTCAATGGATGGATGTAATGAATGGATCAATTTCTATATCTAGTAAACCAGAAAATCAGCAAGCTATCCAAATTTTGCGTGATACTGGTGCTAGTCATATATTTTTGCTTGTGATACACTTCTGACTGATGAACAAACCTCATCTGGTTCCAGCATATTAATGCAAGGAATCCAGATGGGAGTTGTTAAGGTACCTGTGCACAAAATTAATTTACAGTGTAAACTTGTTTATGACTTCGAGTACGTATCAGTTCAACCCGTGTTAAGGCATTTCTCTTATACTTGGTAATGATCTTGCTGGTGGCAAAGTGATGCCAGACTGCAAAGTTTCTGATAACTCTCCTGTATCATCGATACCAGATGAACTTTCGAAAGCATTCCCTGAATCATTTTCTGAATGTGTAGTCACCTGAGCTCAGCAAAAGCACATAGACAAGGAATTTACTCTGGCTGATTCATTCATGATTTCCGATGACATATGTAGTGATGTGACAAATGTTGATGAAAAAAAACCTGTGTTTGAAAAGTGTGTGTCTGATAATCTGAACTCCAACCTGAATTTGACTAAAGAACAAATCATCAGTGCCCAAAAAAAGGATCAAACATTAGCAAAATGTTTCAAGTCAGTGGTTCCTCGAGAAGAGTTGGAAAGGAAACAAGTGGGTTATTATCTTGAAGACTCCCCATTGATGCGTAAGTGGAGTTCAGCAATAGAGCAAAATGCTTAACTGAGTACAGTTTGTCAGGTTGTAGTTCCATCTGTTTACGGACAGCAAGTGTTGTTTCTTGCGCATGATCATGTGTTGTCTGGTCACCTAGGTATCACAAAGACCTACCATAGAGTCCAGAGGCATTTCTTTTGGCCAGGGTTGAAGCGAGACGTTGCCAGATACTGCCGCACCTGTCAGACATGCCAGTACAGTGGTAAACCTAACCAGGTAATTCCACCTGCTTCTCTCACTCTAAAAACTGTCATGTCTGGATGCACCCGTAATAATCAAAGCTCTAATTAAGTTCTTTCCTACATTTGGTGTTCCCAAGATTGTACAAAGTGATCAAGGGGCTAACTTTGTCGAAGGTGTTCAACCAGGTGTTCAACCAGGAGACACTTGCTATTCAACACTGTGTGACCAGTGCTTACCCTCCGGAAAGCCAGGGAGCACTCGAGCGGTTCCCCCAAACTCTTAAATCCATGCTAAGAAAGTACTGTCTAGACACTGGCAAGGATAGGCATGAAGGCGTGGCTCTGATGTTGTTTGCTGTACGTGAAACCGTGCAAGAGTCCCTAGACTTCAGCCCAGCTGAGCTTGTGTTTGCACTGTCTGCGAACTCCTCAAGGTGTTAAAAGAACACATTGTGAACTCTGAATCGGGTAGCAAAATGAATATTTTGCAATATGTAAGTCGATTTAGGTAACGATTACATGATGCTTGCTCTATGGCACAACTTGCATTCAAATCTACGCAGGGAAAAATTAAAAAGCGATTTGACGTAAAAGCCACAGCACGTGAATTTAAACCCGGAGACCAGGTACTGGTGCTTCTTCCTGTAACAAATTCCGCCCTGTCTGCACGATTTTCTGGACCTTACGTAATTGATCGCAAGATAAGTGATACTGACTATGTTTAACGCACACCCGATCGTAGAAGGAAGAACCGTGTTTGCCACATTAATATGCTTAAAGTATACCTTATTAGTGAACGTAAGCTTGAAGAATCCCCAAAACAAATTGCGCTAGTGAATATTAATTCTGCAATTTCTGTAGATTCGGATGAGGATGGCTTAGTATTGCGCAACGCTCCACAGCAGTACGCTTCACTCCAAAATTCTAAGATTCTTGAAAATTTGCGCATTTGATTCACTTGACAACTTCTCAGAATAAAGCCATTGAGAATTTGATTGCAAAGTATCCAGATTTATTTCATGACACTCCAACACAAACTTCTGTAGTCCAACATGATATTGTAGATATTGTAACTCGACTCCTATTAAACAGCATCTGTATCGTGTTAATGTTTGTAAGTGAGAGATTATGAAGCATGAGGTAAAGTACCTTTGTGAGAGTGGACTAGCTGTGCCAAGTTGCAGTCCATAGAGCTCGCCTATTCTTGTCCCTAAATCTAACGGATCATATAGTTTCTGCAGTGATTACCATAAGGTGAATGCAGTGACAGTGCCCGACTGCTATCCCCTACCGTGCATGGAGGACTGGATTATTAATTTAGGATCCGCTCGTTTTGTAACAAAATTGGACTTACTGAAAGGTTATTGGCAAGTGCCTCTGACATCTCATGCATCAGACATATCTGCCTTCGTAACACCAGATCACTTTACGCAATACAATGTAATGGCCTTCGGCCTTCGCAATGCACCTGCGACATTTCAACGCTTAGTAACTACTGTGCTGGCAGGTGGGATGTCATGCATATCTGGATAACTTGGTGATCTACTCTTCAGAATGTCTCAGTTACACACTGTTGGATCGATTGGCTAAAGGAAATTTGACATTAAACTTCGCAAAATGTGATTTTGCCCAAGCTACAATTACATATCTTGGAAAACAGGCTGGTCAGGGCCAAGTCCGACCAGTTGATGCAAAACTAACCGCTATAACTGACTTCCCAAATCCTAATACCAGCCGCCAAATGCGTAGATTCCTGGGAATGGCCGGATATTATCAAGGATTTTGCTGAAACTTCTCTAGTGTTGTGACTCCGCTAACAAATTTTTTGAGCCCGTTGAAACTATTTAAATGGTCACCGGAATGCCAGCATGCATTCAAGAGTGTTAAAACACTCCTTTGTGAGACTCCAGTATTGGCAGCTACAAACTTTAAAATACCTTTCAAGGGGGAGGTGGATGCCAGTGCTGTAGGTGCTGGTGCTGTCTTACTGCAGGAGAATGCAGAGGGAATTGACCTCCCGATATGCTATTTCTCATGCAAGTTTAATAAGCATCAGTTAAATTACTCCACCATTGAGAAAGAAGGTCTTGCTCTGTTGTTGGCTCTACAATACTTCGAAGTTTATGTGGGCTCCAGTTCAACTCCAGTTGTAATCTACACTGATCATAACCCACTTGTTTTCCTGTCACGAATGTATAATCAGAACCAGAGGTTGATGCGCTGGTCACTGATTATACAGCACTACAACCTCGAGGTTCGCCATAAGAAAGAGAAAGACAATGTTGTGGCTGACACTTTGTGTCGACATGACTTGTAAGTTTGTTTTTCTTTTCATTTCTTAATTTTGTTAATGGAATGGAATTGACAGTTTTTGTGCATGTCTAGTTTTCTCTATTTATAACCAAACATTTTTATTATATGTTTGTTCTTTAGTGAGGGGGTGGGGGGTGTTGGGTGTTACATGCCAGCACTTTTTTGGTTAATTTATTTTTTATTGTGTCTCATCATGTGTTTCTGTCTGTCACCCAGTCCACTTCTCTACTTGCTCCGCCTACTCCCATCTCTGATTGGCTGTTTCACTTGTTCACATTGGTTACTACTCTGCCCAATTTCCAGCCAATCCCGGCATGCCACCTGGCCTTGAAAAGGTCTTCAGTTTGTTAGTTCATGAGCAGACTCTGACTCTTTGTTTGACATTTTGTATCGCCATATCTTCCTTAACCTCATGTTTCCCTGTGAGTTTAGAAAGACTGGTAGGTAAGTACGTCACGTGACATACATATTAGCATGTAGATTAACATTTGTCTAGATACACCAGGTAAGAGTTAGTGATGGGCAAAGCGAGGCCTCATGAAACACTGAAACATGAAACACTGAAGCAAATGTGTCGAAGCTTCGAAACAATTCGAAACATGTCTCTGCAGTGACACCTAGTGGTTATTTTAAATATTGCACTGAAACAGCTTCAATTGAGAAGCACTTCGTCTGTAGGCGAATTATATCATATGTTGTGGAATGGCTTATCCCAAGTGGTTTGGGGGAGTGGTTAATGTTCTCAACTGAAACGAGGATACCTTGGGTTCGAATCTGGCGTTAATATAAATCACAATTTATTCTTTTAACGTGTTGTACTTGTAATGGTGGGTTCACATCTGAATAAACAGTGATAATAAATATTTTGGTCATGAAATAAGAACATTAATAAAAGACACAATGTCAATGTTTTTTTTTTCTTACATATAAAGATTTTTGTTTAAAAATATTAAATGTTCACCTGTGGACGGGTTGAGCCTGCTTCTTTTTTTTACAAATTATTTCTCCAGCCTTGAAAAAATCCTCTCACAGGGCACACTTGTTGCAGGCATACATAAGTACTTCTGCGCAAGCACATACAAATTTGGGAAAATGATTTCTCTTTCCTTCCAGTATTTTAGGGGATCTTCATTTCTTGGCAAAAATGCATCTGTTAGGTATTTCTTCACTTCAACAGTAGCATCAGCTGTAGCACTGCTTGTCAAGTGGGATTCTCGGACACGATTATCAAAAAGTTCCCATAAACTGTGCTGGCTTTCTGCTGGTGTTGTTGTTGATGATGATGATGATGGCACCGATGCTGACAACTGTGGATCTGATGTGGGAAAACAAACAATTAATTACAAAGCCTAAACTCATGTCATAACTATATGAAGTTGCATAATACATGAACAGTAAAAGGGCTCACCATTACTTGTTTGGTTACACAAAAGTGAAGCGCATTCCATCGTAAGATGCCTTTCAGCCTCCTGGCCTTTGCCAGTATTTCCATATGCTACTGTTTTAAACCTTGTGTCTAGCAGTGTAGCCAATGTTCTAAAGGATTTATACCCACCACATCTCAACTGGAGACCTTCTTGCAGGTGTGAGCCTTTGCGAAACAGGAGCAAAGCATATTAATTATATTACTGACAACAATATTACACTTATGGCCAGTGACAGTATGGCAATTGTGGCTTACCTAATTGGACAACTGAGTCCTGATTTGCAAGGCCTTTTTTCTCATTTAGCTTGTGCTGCAACATCCGGTACAGTGGTATAAGCTTTGAGGCTGAGACTCTCTGTTCTTCTGATATATCAGTTGTTGCAAGTTTAAATGGTTGCAATAATGATATGGTTTCTTGAATGACATCATACTCCATACTGGACAACAGAGCAGTATCAGCCTTTAAACTAGAAATTGCTGCAGCCACTGGCTCTCGTTGTTCAAACAAGCTTTGCAACATCTCAAAGGTGCTGTTCCATCTGGTTTCCACCTCTTGTATGAGTTTTACAGTCGGTCTACCCATCAAGGCCTGCATTTCTTCAAGTTTGTCCTTTGCTTTGCAGCTTGATCTAAACAACCCCACAATCTTTCTTGCTTTCTGGCGAATTTCACAGATAAGTGGGGTTTGATCTAGGGCCTTTTTGACAATCAAATTAAGATTGTGTGCAAAACATGGGATGTGTCGTAGATTAAGCAGTTGGGCACTTAACATCATGTTGGATGCATTATCGGTTACCAAACACTGAACTTTGGAGGTTATTCCCCACTCAGACATGAGCAGAGTTTTAGCCTCCATGAGATGCTGTGCGGTGTGCGTTTGGTAAAACCTTACAACATCCAATACAACAGTTGCTATCTTTGCTTCTGGTGTAATAAAGTGGCAAGTTACACCAAGGTATCCATCCATATTGATAGAGGACCACATATCAGCTGTAAGGCTAACGAATTGTGCCTTCTGTAGGTCCCTCATAGTCTTCTCCTTGGTGCTGTAGTATTTTTTTGTGACTATTGTTTTAAGTGCCTTGCGGGATGGGAGAACATAGCTTGGATCGAGCTTGTTCACAAAGGCCCTGAAACCCATATCTTCCACAATGGTGAAGGGCTGCAGATCCTTCACCACCATGTCTACAAAAGCCTCATCCAATTCCTTTTGTCTGCCTTAAAAAAAGGAATACAACCTACTTTCAGTAAAATATATTTAAGTGATTTAGCCTGAAATAGTTCACACACAGATCAAGATGGCGCTAATGACGATGGCCGCCTCCGTGTCGTGCTCTGCAGTAGTGTTTGTGTTTTTGTTAGTTTGTCCTGTCTCGAGTCACATTCCTACAATTAGTTTCACCAGAGACAAATTGTTGGACATTGGGGCACATACACCACCAAATATGTTTCCATACCTGGATTTATCTGATGTTCTGTTGGACATTGTAGTCGGAGGAGCCGCAGTGCTACTCAAACGCTTTCAAGCGCGCAGACAAGGAAAGCGCTTGTGAAACTCAGACAGCGCGGATTTCGGACCGCGTTGCCTAGCATCCATCTGGCAAATCTCCGCTCTCTACCCAACAAAATAGACTAACTCATTCTGCTCTCTCAGACAAACAGGAATTTTCTGCATTCAGCTGCTCTGTGTTTCACAGAAACCTGGCTGAACAACACGATACCGGACAACGCGCTTCACCTACCAGGCTATCAGCTGTTCAGAGCCGATCGCGACGAAGAATCAATGCGGAAATTGCGCAGTGGCGCGACGTGCTTTTACATCAATGAAAGGGGGTGTACAGATGTAACAGTTTTAAAGAAGATGTGCTGCCCAGATCTCAAAGCACTGTTTATTAACTGTAAGCCTTTTTACTCCCCGCGCGAGTTCTGCTCGTTCATCCTCGTCAGTGTTTACATTCCTCCGCACGCGAGCCTGGCGATACAGAAACTACCTGATCAGATCACGGTGATAAAGCAACAACATCCGGGCTCTGTTTTAATCATTCTCCGGGATTTTAACAAAGCAAAACTATCCCGTGAACTGCCAAAATATAGACAGCATGTTACATGTCCCACAAGAGCCAGTAATATATTGGATCACTGCTACACCACAATAAAGGATGCATACCGCTCCGTCCAACGAGCAGCTTTGGGACACTCTGACTGTTACAGTCAAATGTATATTATGCCTGTCTGTTTTGCTTGTGTGTGTGTTCGCTCGCTCTCTCTCTCTCTCTCTCTCTCTCTTTCGCTCGCTCGCTCGCTCGCTCCCTCCCTCTCTCTCTGTCAATTCTTAGGTACGCCCATTCCAGTTTCCCATTCGTCCGTGAAGATGTCAATCTCTATTCCACCCTGTGACGTCATCGACATCTCTACCAATCACATTAGGAGCTCACCGTTTAAAGGGACGCGAGCGGGGAAGCTCGTTCTGCTTTTTGCTCTGTCTTGTTTGTCTCATGCTGCTTGCTTTTGTGTGTGTTTTGGTTTATGATGTGATATTGATGTTAGTTTAGAGTTTTGATTTTGGTCTTGTTCTTGTTGTGTTCATAGCTCTTGTTTGTGTGCTGGTAAAATTCCCCGATCTCTGGCGTCAGCCTTTCCCTGGGATTCGAGGAGTTTAGAGGTCACGTGACATACATTTTGCATCATGTAGATAACTATACTGTCTAAACACACTAGTTTAGAAGTGAGCGCCACCCGCTGTAAGTTTTCTTCGTATTTTTGGTTAGAAGAGTAGGATTAGATATAGCGTGAAAACGCTGAAGATGTTCTGTTTGTTTATTTTCTATTAGATAGATTAGAGGGTCATAATAGCTAGATTTGGGCGTTTTGTTATATTGCTTTCATTTATTTGGCGCCACTTAATTCTCGTTTCCCCAACCATAATACGTTGATTTATTCTCTTTTGTGTGATCTTGTAAATAATACTTTTCTTTTCTGTTTGCCTTTTCACTATTGTAAATAAATTCACCTATTCTTTGCAGTATTTTGGTTGTTGTTTAAATTTTGCCACCTACTCACCACAAATTTTAACCACCTTTAAATGTTGCCGCTTAAACCCTAGAACTCAACTATAAAGTCGTAACATTTAAATGGGGGCTCGTCCGGGATATCTTTTTAATAAAAGAACCTGAAATTGTGGTAATTTTTGTGTTTGTTGGTGGCAATTGGTGTTAGTTGGTGTATTGCATATAACAGGTGTATGCGGAAGGGTATCTTGCTGTTTGTTTTGTCTAGTCTGTATCATGGAGGTTTTTAGTTTGGAGGAATTTGTTACAAAACCAACCATAGAGCAGATTAATGTTTGTAGGAAGCAGGATTTATTACTGATCGCTGATCATTATCAGATTGTTGTTAACAAGCAGAGTCGCAAGGCAGAAATAAAAGGTAAGATACTGTTGAATTTACATGAGAAAAATGTTCTTCCTCTGTCAAATGTTGTGGAGGGTACTGGTGAAAATATTAGCCAGGATGACGTTGCTGTGGCGCATCTCAGTCCGTGTGCTGAGGAGGATCCAAATGGTCAAGCTGATGTCAGCGCGGAGGCGAAGGCCGGCTTGCCAGCGTTTGATCCGTTCTCCCCGATTTCCTCTGGTTACAGAGATGACGCGCGACTGAAAGTCCGCTTAGCCCGTCTGCAGTACGAGGCACAAGAAAAAGCGCACACACGTCAGGCTGAAATAAACTTGCGTTTAGAAATACGCAAGCTAGAAATTGAGGCTGATAAAGTGATCAAGCTGCGACAGCTAGATCTGGAGGCGATGAAGATTTCTTCTGGCTCAGCTGCGCAGCCCAATTCGGCTCCTGCCTCTGTGTCCTCTGATGTGTCCCCGCCTACTGATCCAGCTCCGACCGCATTTGACATAGGTAAGCACATTGCATTAGTCCCACCATTTAGAGAATCAGAAGTAGATTCTTATTTTTGTGCATTTGAGCGGATAGCCATTTCTTTACGTTGGCCTAAAGAGGTTTGGTCACTATTGCTCCAGTGCAAGTTGTTTGGTAAAGCTCAAGAGGTTTGCTCTACTCTGTCAGTTGAGGATAGCTTAAAATATGAAATTGTCAAGTCTGCAATTTTGCGAGTTTATGAGCTTGTTCCGGAAGCCTATAGACAGCGATTCAGAGCATCTAAGAAAACGTCTGCACAGACTTTTGTTGAATTCGCAAGAGAGAAGGGAATCTTGTTTGATAAGTGGTGCAGCGCTAGTAAGGTGGCTGATTTTAACTCACTGCGGGAACTGATGTTAATGGAAGAATTTAAAAATTGTTTGCCCGAGCGAGTTGTTGTCTATCTAAATGAACAGAAGGTGACTTCATTGTCGCAAGCCGCTGTTCTAGCAGACGAGTTCATTTTAACTCACAAGAATGTTTTTGCACCTGCACGTTCTGAGAAATCCCAACCTAATTCTTCACAAACCAGTCGAAAATCTAGCACACCCCGTGAAGAACGTGAGTGTTATTATTGTCATAAGCAGGGTCATGTAATAGCTGATTGTTTGGTTTTAAAACGGAAACAGCAGCCGCAAGTGAAAAGCATAGGGTTTTTAAAAACTCACACTGCTTTTAATGCATCTGATGATGACCAAATTGATGACAACTACAAACCTTTTATTCTGGAAGGATTTATTTCGTTGTCTGAAAATGGTGAGGATCAGATTAAAGTAAAAATTCTTCGGGACACTGGTGCTTTGCAATCTTTTATTGTTGCAGACAAATTAAAGTTGTCGGACGACACTTTCTGTGGCTCCAGTGTGATTGTGAAGGGCATTGAGATGAATTGCATCAAAGCGCCGCTGCATCGTATACACTTGAAGAGTGATCTGTGTACAGGATTTGTGAGGGTGGCTGTGCGCCCGTCACTTCCTGTGAAGGGCATAGATGTTATTCTTGGAAATGATCTGGCAGGAGGAAAAGTAATGCCAGTGTTAGAAGTAACCGAAAAACCAGATTTGTGTGCTCAATCGGATTTGACTGACGCTTACCCCGATGTTTTCCCTGCGTGCGCAGTTACGCGCGCGCAGTCGCGCAAGATGGGTAGTGAAATTGAGTTGGCTGATTCATTTTTTTCTCCTCTGCTATCTGATGAGAAAATTCCTAATTCTAACACATCCAAAGAAAAACAAAACACAGAGAATGTTGATGTAAGTGTGACTGATACGGAAACGTTAAAGTTACCTGTATCACGAGAGAAAATAATTGTTGCTCAAAAAGAGGATAAATCTCTTGCTCCTATTTTCAATTCCGTTGTCACAACAGATGTGATAAAAGAAATGAAAAGTGGATTTTTTTATTGACAATGAGTTACTGATGAGGAAATGGTGTTCAAATCCGGATAGGGATTTTGATTGGGATGCTGTGTATCAAATTGTGGTTCCATCTCCTTATCGTCAACACGTATTATATCTGGCGCATGACCATCAGCTTGCTGGCCATCTAGGAATTACAAAAACATACAACCGAATTTTGAAGCATTTCTTTTGGCCAGGTTTAAAAAAAGATGTGGTTAAATACTGTCGTGTTTGCCATACATGTCAGATAGTGGGAAAGCCAAATCAAGTGATTCCGCCTGCTCCCTTGACTCCCATACCTGTGATTGGCGATCCTTTTGAACACATAATTGTGGACTGTGTGGGGCCGCTCCCCAAAACAAAATCTGGTAATCAGTTTTTGCTAACTATAATGTGTGCCGCGACTAGATTTCCAGAAGCTGTTCCCTTGAGAAAAATCACCGCACCTGTGATTGTTAAAGCTCTGATAAAATTCTTCTCTACATTTGGCCTGCCCAAAATCATTCAAAGTGATCAAGGAACGAATTTTCTATCGAAGCTTTTTAAGCAAGTTTTACAATCACTCGACATCACCCATCGTATTTCAAGCGCATATCATCCTGAGAGTCAGGGTGCGCTTGAACGCTTTCATCAAACACTCAAGTCCATGCTCCGCAAATACTGCCTGAGTACAGATAAGAACTGGGATGAAGGAGTCCCTTTGGTTTTATTTGCTGCGAGAGAAACAATTCAAGAATCGCTTGGATATAGCCCAGCTGAGCTCGTATTTTCTCACGAAATTAGAGGTCCGTTAAAAGTCTTAAAAGAACGCATGTTGTCTGTGGAGACCAGTAAGAAAACTAACATATTAGATTATGTTAGTCAGTTTCGTGATCGTTTACACTCAGCGTGTAAACTGGCTAAAGAATCTTTGGCCAGTGCGCAGAAAGGTATGAAGCGCAAGTACGACAGAAAGGCTGTTGCGCGCTCATTCGTTGTTGGAGATAAAGTTCTCGTACTTTTACCAGTACCCGGTTCTTCACTTTCTGCTCGTTTCGCCGGTCCGTACGAAATAAAAAAGAAAATGAGTGAGACTGATTATATGATTCATACACCCGATAGGAAACGTCAAACCCGCGTGTGTCATATTAATATGCTCAAAGCATACCATTCCAAAGAGACAGGTAAGGATGTGCCCGTGTCAAATACGGAATCCGTTGTTTCCACTGTTGTTGCAGTTGCGGAACAGATTTCTGCTGTGATGTCAGATGCTGATGACGGTGTAATTCTTCGTGACCTTCCCCAATCATCTGTGAGGTTAGTCAATTCAGAACTTTTGAGTGATCTAAATTCATATCTCAAACATTTGCCTGCTGATCAGAAAATTGATATCATTAAGTTAATATCTGATTTTAACTGTTTGTTTAATGATGTTCCAACCCAAACAAATGTGTTAAAACACGATATTAATGTGGATGGCGCGCGTCCAATAAAGCAGCACCCATATCGTTTGAATATGGTTAAAAGATCCATTATGCGTCAAGAAGTAAACTACTTGCTTGAAAATAAATTGGCAAAACCTAGCAGTAGCCCTTGGAGTTCACCGTGCTTGCTGGTGCCCAAACCAGATGGAACGTACAGATTTTGTACTGATTACCGAAAGGTTAACGCAGTCACTGTCCCAGACAGCTATCCTTTACCACGCATGGAGGACTGCGTTGACAACGTCGGTTCTGCACGATTTGTCTCTAAATTAGACATGCTGAAAGGTTACTGGCAAATTCCACTCACTGATAGAGCTTCTGACATCTCAGCATTCGTCACTCCAGATTCATTTACGCAATATACTTCGATGGCTTTCGGTCTTAGAAACGCACCCGCGACGTTTCAACGTCTAGTAAATACGGTGTTGGCAGATGTACCAAACTGTAGCGCATATCTCGATGATGTAGTAGTTTATTCCATGAGCTGGCTTGATCATGTGAATTCGTTAAGGGAAGTATTTACACGACTTTCTAACGCATCTCTGACACTGAATTTAGCTAAATGTGAGTTCGGCCAAGCGACTGTCACATACCTGGGCAAGGAGGTTGGACAAGGTCAAGTTCGCCCTGTAGATGCGAAAGTAACTGCTATTTCACAGTTTCCAGTCCCCACCACTCGCCGAGAACTACGGAGGTTCTTGGGTATGGCCGGTTATTACCGCAGTTTTTGCAAAAACTTTTCTACTGTGGTTAACCCCTTAACATCCTTACTTAGCCCTTCTACATCGTATGTATGGTCTGATGCTTGTCAAAGTGCCTTTGATAGTGTGAAAGCACTGTTATGTAATGCACCTGTTCTTGCCGCTCCTGACTGTGCATCACCATTTAAGCTTGAGATTGATGCAAGTGCTGTGGGTTCTGGTGCAGTACTCCTCCAGGAAGATGAAACTGGTATTGACCATCCTGTTAGCTATTTCTCTCGTAAGTTTAATAAACATCAGCTCAATTACTCTACGATTGAAAAGGAAACCCTTGCTCTGTTGTTTGCTTTGCAACACTTTGAGGTTTACATTGGTTCCAGCTGTTTACCTGTGATTGTGTATACAGATCACAATCCCCTCGTATTTTTATCCAGGATGTACAATCATAACCAACGACTGATGAGATGGTCTCTGCTAGTCCAGAATTATAATTTGGATATTAGACATAAAAAAGGCATTGATAATGTTATGGCGGATGCCCTGTCTAGAGTTTAATTTATTTTTTTTTCTCTCTCTGGTTTATTTTAACAAACAGGTTTGTTCTTGAGGGTCAGGGTGTTACAGTCAAATGTATATTATGCCTGTCTGTTTTGCTTGTGTGTGTGTTCGCTCGCTCTCTCTCTCTCTCTCTCTCTCTTTCGCTCGCTCGCTCGCTCGCTCCCTCCCTCTCTCTCTGTCAATTCTTAGGTACGCCCCTTCCAGTTTCCCATTCGTCCGTGAAGATGTCAATCTCTATTCCACCCTGTGACGTCATCGACATCTCTACCAATCACATTAGGAGCTCACCGTTTAAAGGGACGCGAGCGGGGAAGCTCGTTCTGCTTTTTGCTCTGTCTTGTTTGTCTCATGCTGCTTGCTTTTGTGTGTGTTTTGGTTTATGATGTGATATTGATGTTAGTTTAGAGTTTTGATTTTGGTCTTGTTCTTGTTGTGTTCATAGCTCTTGTTTGTGTGCTGGTAAAATTCCCCGATCTCTGGCGTCAGCCTTTCCCTGGGATTCGAGGAGTTTAGAGGTCACGTGACATACATTTTGCATCATGTAGATAACTATACTGTCTAAACACACTAGTTTAGAAGTGAGCGCCACCCGCTGTAAGTTTTCTTCGTATTTTTGGTTAGAAGAGTAGGATTAGATATAGCGTGAAAACGCTGAAGATGTTCTGTTTGTTTATTTTCTATTAGATAGATTAGAGGGTCATAATAGCTAGATTTGGGCGTTTTGTTATATTGCTTTCATTTATTTGGCGCCACTTAATTCTCGTTTCCCCAACCATAATACGTTGATTTATTCTCTTTTGTGTGATCTTGTAAATAATACTTTTCTTTTCTGTTTGCCTTTTCACTATTGTAAATAAATTCACCTATTCTTTGCAGTATTTTGGTTGTTGTTTAAATTTTGCCACCTACTCACCACAAATTTTAACCACCTTTAAATGTTGCCGCTTAAACCCTAGAACTCAACTATAAAGTCGTAACACTGACCATTGTTTGATTAATCTCATTCCAACCTACAGGCAGAAACTGAAAACACCCAAACCTGTATTAAGATCTGTGAAAAGATGGACTAACGAAACAGAGCGGGATCTACAAGCCTGTTTCGACTTCACTGACTGGAGTGTTTTTGAAGCTGCTGCAAACGATCTGGATGAGCTCACAGAAACTGTAACATCTTATATCAGTTTCTGTGAAGACGTGTGCATTCCTACCAGGACTCAACTCACATACAACAATGACAAACCATGGTTCACTGCAAAACTCAGACAGCTACGTCAGGCCAGGGAGGTTGCTTACAGGAATGGGGAGAGAGCCTTGTATAAGCATGCCAAATACACACTGGAAAAGGAGATCAGAGTCGCAAAAAGGAACTATTCTGAGAAACTAAGGAGTCAGTTCTCTTCCAGCGACTCAGCACCCGTGTGGAAAAGTCTGAAAAACATCACAAACTACAAGACACCATCCCCCAGCACTGTAGACAATGAACGACTTGCAAACGACCTGAATGAATTTTACTGTCGGTTTGAGAAAATCCCCCACACCCACTCTGAACTGCTCTTCACGCCACCATTAACACCTCCACCACCCCCGCCTCCCCCATACCTGCACTTCAGTTCAGTGAAGAGGAGGTGCACCAGGTCTTCCAGAAACAGAAAAGGAAAAAAGCACCAGGCCCAGATTTTATAACACCAGCCTGTTTAAAATCCTGTGCTGACCAACTGGCCCCCATCTTCACCCTGATCTTCAACAGATCACTGGAGCTGTGTGAAGTGCCCTCCTGCCTCAAACGCTCCAACATTATCCCAATCCCAAAGAAACCCAAACTTACAGGACTAAATGATTACAGACCGGTGGCACTAACATCTGTGGTCATGAAGTCTTTTGAAAAACTGGTGCTGGCCCACCTGAAGGACATCACTGAACCCTCACTGGACTCTCTTCAGTTTGCCTACAGAGCAAACAGGTCTGTGGATGATGCAGTAAATGTGGGACTGCATTATGTTCTGCAACACCTAGACAGACCAGGGACCTATGTGAGGATCTTGTTTGTTGACTTCAGCTCAGCGTTTAACACTATCATCCCAAAACTTCTTCTGCCCAAATTAACTCAGCTCTCTGTGCCCACCTCTGTCTGTAAGTGGATCTACAGCTTCCTAACGGACAGGCAGCAGCTGGTGAAGCTGGGAAAATTCTCATCTAGTATCAGCACTGGCGCCCCCCAGGGGTGTGTCCTCTTCCCACTGCTCTTCTCCCTATACACGAATGACTGCACTTCAAAAGACTCATCTGTGAAGCTCTTGAAGTTTGCAGACGACACCACGCTTATCGGCCTCATTCAGGACGGTGACGAGTCTGCTTACAGACAGGAGGTTAAGGAGTTGGCTGTCTGGTGCAGTCACAACAACCTGGAGCTTAACACTCTCAAAACAGTGGAGATGATAGTGGACTTCAGGAGAAACCCCCCTGCTCTCCCCCCACTGAGCATCATGGACAGCATTGTGGCAGCAGTGGAGTCATTCAGGTTCCTGGGCACCACCATCTCTCAGGACCTGAAGTGGGACACTCACATTGACTCCATTGTCAAAAAAGCTCAACAGAGGCTGTACTTTCTTCGTCAGCTGAGGAAGTTTAACCTCCCAAAGGAGCTGCTGAAACAGTTCTACACCTCCATCACTGAATCAGTCATCTGCACATCAATAACTGTCTGGTTTAGCTCAGCTACTAAATACGATCTCCAAAGACTACGTCGAATAGTTCGGACTGCTGAGCGAATCACTGGTACAACCCTTCCTACTCCCCAAGAACTGTACTTATCCAGAGCGAGCAGAAGGGCTGCCAAAATCACTCTGGACCCCTCACACCCAGCACACTGCCTCTTTGAACTTTTACCTTCTGGTCGACGCTACAGAGCACTGCGCACCAGAGCAGCCTGTCACAGAAACAGTTTCTTCCCTCAAGCAATCCATCTCATGAACACTTGATGATAATAATTGCGGAACCAACATCACTACTTGCCAAACACTTTTATACACATATATACTTATTTAACAACACACTTTACATGCCAATTTGCACATAACAGCTGCACATATAACGTTGTATATAGTAATAAACAAGTACATATACTTGTCAATTTGTATATTTGCACTCACTACTTACTTCTATTTTTAAAAATATATATTTATTATCTGTTTTTGTCCTGTCTCTGTAATCCTGTTGCACTGTAGAAGCTCTGGCACGAAAACAAATTCCTCATATGTGAACATACCTGGCAATAAAGCTCTTTCTGATTCTGATTCTGACACAAACAATATATTTTAAATACAGTGCCGTATTTGTAAGGTGTCACATTTAAATATTCAAAGTAAAGCTTGTTAATGGGATGTTATATTGCAGGGCTTAGGTTGACATAGGCTTAAGTATATATGTAAAAAAAGAATTTTCTAAACATTGTCTCAACACTTTGTATTCACAATTAGATTTCATTCAGTGCATACCTTGCTTAGATGACCCATCAGTGTGACTAGCAGGTCTAGGTACAGGGCCATCCTCTGCACCTCCCAAAATGGCAGGATGAGTGCTCCTCAAATGGCGCATCATGGGTGATGTATTATTGCAATAGGCTAGCTGCCTATCACAACACATGCATCTCACTTTATTCGGTGTTTCCAAATGGAAATGCTCCCACACCACAGATGGACGGCATCTCTTGCGTGGAGCATCCATTACTATTCTATCTATCTATCTATCTATCTATCTATCTATCTATCTATCTATCTATCTATCTATCTATCTATCTATCTATCTATCTATCTATCTATCTATCTATCTGTCTGTCTGTCTGTCTGTCTGTCTGTCTGTCTGTCTGTCTGTCTGTCTGTCTGTCTATCTAAGTATCTATCTAAGTATCTAAGTATCTATCTATCTATGCAATACTATACACTATCTAAGTTATGGATATGGATGGGTTGTACGTGTATCCCTATATGGATGTATATGTATACCTATGTGGATGTATGTGTATGGATGTATATGTATTCCTATAAATGTATGCCTATCAATGTATCAGCAAATGTATCTTAACTATTTGTCAGTGTCTATAGCCTATCTATCAATAAAGTTTTAATGTAGCTTAAATATGCACTATAAATGTCACTAAATCGCAAAATATCTCTCCTCTCACAAAACCCACAAATTAAACATAAGATAACACCATTTTTATCCTTTTTTTGAAATTGCATTCAGACAGATGTGCGATTGTGATTTGTTTACGACCCTGTCAATCAAACGCAGATTCGGCAGGTGTGCCACGTCTCGAAACACTTGGACCACCCTGATGCTTTGAATCACTTTAGCCACGTGACCAGGGTGTTTCGAATCACTTTAGTCACGTGACCTGGGTGTTTCGGATCATGCTTCGGTGCAGTGTTTCGAAAAACTTGAGCTTCGGGATCTCTGCACTGTGTCGAAACGTCAGCTTCGCATCAGTCATCCCTAGTAAGAGTGTGTGTGCCAACCAGTGTATTTTTGGTTTAAAGTGTTAGTCAGTGTAGTTAGGACGTCATTGACATTGAAGATTACTTTTTCATATTTTTTGTTTATTAGATTAGATTTAGAGGGGATTTTTTGTGAATATTAGTAAGACTGTTTGGTTCTTTTATTTAGCACCACCCATATAGCCAGTCTTTCTAACATTTCGTTGTTTATTGTCTTTAACCTTGCATATATTGTAAATACCTCACTCACTAATTTACCCTCACTTTTTGTAAATAAAATCCCTTATTTTTCCACTTATTTCTGCTGTCCATCCTTACTTTGTATCACAATTTGTTTTTGAGTTTTTGCAATAACCAATTCCTCAGTTAAATGTGCAACCCCACTCCCCTAGACAAAAAGGGGTTGTAACAACACATATTTTTAATATAAAGATATTTAAATTTAAACAAGTTAAGTTAAATCTATCTCCCCATTCTGCTAGCAGTGTGCTCAAGCAGGCTATGGTCCCAA
Source organism: Danio aesculapii (assembly GCF_903798145.1). Classification (NCBI taxonomy): domain Eukaryota; kingdom Metazoa; phylum Chordata; class Actinopteri; order Cypriniformes; family Danionidae; genus Danio; species Danio aesculapii. The sequence continues at coordinate 14,196,366 of NC_079453.1, forward strand.
AAATGGCTCTCTTGCCCCCAGCGGACAGGTCAAATCCACACCCACCTCAAATTTCATTCATTATCTTTTTAAAGAATCATTTAAAAATACACAAGCAGGTGTGTTGAACAGGTTGGAAATAACATTGCAGAACAGTTGATCCCCAAGAGCAGGTTTACATGTTACTGTACAGTGTTACATTTTTAGCGTAACAACATGCTAATGCAAAACTTACATAGGTCTGACATTATTTCATGTTTTAATCTGGATCTGGAAATATATTTGCATATATTTAAAAAGGCATTCAAAAAATATAGAATATCCCAGATCTATAAAGGCAGGAGGTTCCAAAACAGCTCACTTGGTTTTGGATCACAAGCCCCACTCTTGCGGTCTTGGTCAATGCAGTGGAAAGCAGTAGGGAGTTACTCGGGTGTAAAGATGAAGCTCAACCAACCCTGAGTGCCTCATAGGTGAAAAGTCTTTGCCAGAAGATGTTTGTTGCTTCTGTATGGAAGTGAAGCAGTGTAAGTCATTTCATGGTTTTCAACAGCTGAAGAAAATATACCGCAATACCCCTTTTCGTACACATGGTAAGGATTTTAGACAATCAAAACAAACCCTTTTAACTACTGTGGTGATTGAAAAAACATGAAGGATTCTTGTGCGATGTGTGGAGATGTGTAAGTGCACAATCTCTGTGTTTTTTTGCAGGTTTGCATTAGACTGTAATGACAGTAATCATATGGGTTTATCATGCATGGTGGTGCTGTCTGCCTCCCATGTTTTTGTCAGCCCTTAATCAGGCGATATGTCTCTAAACTAGTGTCTCATGCCCAGTGTCCACTCTAGTTATATAGTGCTCACAGCAGGCCACGAGTGGGCACAGCTTCACACAGTGCTTTTTGTCCTCTTTCCAAAGAAAGACATGAAAGCCAAATGAGGTTATTCATTTTCTGGGATGATGTCATTCTTAAATGGCCTATAATCAACAGTTTCCTGCTAACTGATTGGAAGAGACAGAACAGGCTGGCTGCAGTGTACGGTTAGCTTTTGGAAGTCTTTACATCCTCATTTATGCTAACCAGAAAATCATGTTTAGAAAATAGCACATCGGCAAGACATTTTGGTCTCTAATAAAAGTCTTGTCAATAAAAGTCTCATTTCAGACTTTTAACATCAAAAGAAATGTTGTGTTTCCATCACCCTGTTTAATTGGACATTTTGAAGTACCACATGAGAAACAAGTGAAATTCAAATTTCAAATACAAATAATTTGCAAAAAAATATTAAGCTTGCTTAAGGTGGATTTGGGTTTGTGTGAAAAAAGGAGAAGAAAACACATTAGGCTCTTATACATCTGGCGCAAAAAGGCGCAAGACGTGTTTAGTGAGATTTGTTGATATTTTCAGAGCAGTGCAACAGAAATTTTCACGTTTTGCATCACGTTGTTTAAAAAGGAAATCCATTTGAGGCACTTTGTGGACTATAAAGGAGGTATGTTAAGGTGCATTGCTTTTCGAGGAACTACAGTAGACCACGCCATTGACCAACTGAAAGCTGGTCTAAAGTCCAGCGCAGAGCGCTAGTTAGTTATGTGCCAGTGTGGGCCCAAACACTTACACATTGCTTAATACCAGAGATGTATAAAGTACTAGAGACCTAGACTTAAGTTAAAGTACGTGTGCTCTATCAAAAAGTGACTTGAGTAGAAGTTGAAGTGCTCTTTAAGCACCATACTTAAGTGGAAGTACTAAAGTATTCAACATTTTTTGTACTAAAGTGTTGCAAGTATTTTATCTCAAAATTTACTACTCAAGTTCTGAAAGTAAAAGTACAAGTATTGTGTAACGTAGTTATTAAAGAAAGCAGTCAAAAGACATCATATTGTTTTGTTCACTTTAAATATCTTTTTTGGGGCACGTGATTAAGCAGACAAAAAGAAACATGGCTTACGATAGTGTTTTTCTTGCGCGCTTGAACCACAAATCTGACAGATTATAACAGCTTTAACACACACCTTTCAAAGTTGTTTCACAACAACACTCCGTAATCCACTCAAAACGCTATTGAAACCCATTTTCGGATCGCAAATTACCGGTTTTAAATGCTGTAAACGGAAGTTCTAAACATTCTACTGGAAGACGCTGGTACCTTCCATGCAGCAGCCAAGAAAAAGGTCTATAATTTTAAGAAGTTGGGGTGTGAATCTACACTGGTCTCACGGTTTGGTTCGGTTACAATTGTAATGCCATCGATTCAGTTCAATTTGATATGTCGGTGCATTGACGATGCTTTCCATACATAATTAAATTTTTTCTTCACAACATAGATTTTTTTTTTATTATTAAAATCTATAAATATATTTATATTTATATATTATTTGTAATACAATTTTGTTCTTTAACACAGCAGTAAGATATATGAACTGCACCCTTAATTTGACTTGCTCAAAGAAAGCACTCTTTCTGAATGTATCAAACAAAACTCCAATACATGTACAGAAGACAGCATGAGCATTTATAGCAAATAAATATTATCCTGCTTGCTTTTTGAGCGCTGACAGGTGAGGTCTTACACCCCTATGAGTGGTTATTGTCTTCACCTTTTCAACTTTGAAAAGATGTGCTTCTTGTTACAATTGATTCTCATTACAGGACTGTTTGCATATGGATGCAGACAAATACAGTGTGTCAAATGGGATATATTGCCCAGAGTGAACAAATCATGGCCATCATATTGAAGTCTCGTTCAAAGTGCTCAAAACTGGCCACTTTGAATGAAGGACTGATGGACACTTTAGGCACCTATGAGCTTTTGCGAAGTGAAGATGTTTGCTGTCACAGAATAACACATTTATAACATTGCTTTCTTAAACTTTTATTTGACTATTAATTTTTTTTGGTGATTTTTTCTAAACATGAAATATTACAATGAGTAATCTTGATCCAATCTTATAGTGATTTTATTTCACAATTTTGTCACTCGTGTCCAAGCCACACGATTTAAGTTACCATCCATATCCATCCATGTGCTGATGTTTTGGGGTGGAAAATAAACATGGTGGTTAAGTAATTATAATAGCATCTAAGCGAATTTTAATCATCCAACAAATACAACAGTTCCATGAAAGTAATGATGGAACACAGCTGGGAATTGAGCTTTGGGAACAAAAACTTAACTGTGTTATCTGAAAGTTGGGTTCCCTGTTAAATCAAAACCACACAATAAAATGTCCTTTGCAATGCTTTTTCCATTGGATAAACCATACAATTTAAAATGCAATAATCAGTAAGTAAACACTGGCCATTTGTGACAATTTCAAAATAAAACTGTAGCTGTGGGCAGAACTAAGATTTAGTTTATCAGTCCGAAATGAGGGTTTCACTAGAGTAGCTCTGACTATTCAGTGATTCTTTTTTTTTTTTCCTATGTGTGCTTTTGCTTCAAGAAAAGCAACTGGAGCCATTAGGATTTAATTACAACTAATTGGGCTTTTAGATGAAGCGTTGCATCCCATAGCAAAGGGACATGAGAGTGGGTTGCCTCTGATTGATGCATTGTATTCAGAAGGCTTTGCGTATAATAGGACACATTTTAAAAAGGAAAGTGAAAAGCACACTCAAAATGATTGGAGAAAAGCATCCCTTTAAAGTGAACTCAAAGCAGTCTCAAATACGTCCCCCAGTCATAATTGTCACTATAGACAGCAAAACCCATCATTACAGTACACAATGTAACCTGTCATTGTTGTCAGCATGCCTGTTCCCTATCTCAAACACACCAGGCCAAACAGTGTCTGCAGCAAAACATCCAACAATGATTATACAGTATGTGTGAATGCAGGCCAAATGCAACAGTAGCGTAAAATAACATGTCATATTTTCCTGATGGTGTGTTTTATTAGGTGTTAAAAAGCATTTAATGAGGCCAAATTTGAACACTTAAAAACTTGCAGAGTAGTATTTCTATATGTTAGAACTTTTTTGGTCCAATTTAATGTTGGCTCCAATGAGCATTTGGATACACGCCACGCTTAATTATTTATGAATGTCTGTTCATTTTATTACAAATTCACACCAAAGCTGAAATTCTTCTATTTTAAGCACATTTTCAGTCAAAACACACACACTCTCTCTCTCTCTAATGCAGATAGGACATTTAATAAGAGCAGTGAGGGAGACTGTTTAGGTAAGTAGCTCAGAGGCAGAAAAGACAGGCATAGTATGTACAATATTTAAACACTGTTAGCTAGTAGCCACATTATTCTGATGTATCTGGATATTATAGACTTGATATTTAGTTATTATAATATTTACTGGAGGAAATATTTATACCTACTGTATGTTGTACACATGATGATACAATATGATGTCTGTTTTCAATAATATTCAGCAAAAATAATTAAATAACTGAAAGCTGTTGGAATAACAGTTTGTTGTAAAGTATGTATAAGGTATCATTTACAGGTTCTGTGTTAAAGCTTATAATACTGCAACACCAATTAAATCAAAGCAAGCAACATTTTATACAAAAAATTATTAATTATAAGGAAAGTTCTAAATAAGAAATTTCTAAGTTAGGTCTACTATTGGACATTGTTGCTATATATTAGTGCAATACAATTTTACAAACCATAGCATGATTAAAATGCATATTTAATTTTAAATATGTTGCACATAGTCACCTAAAAACATTTTAATTGGAAGGTTAAAAGCCATGGACCAACAGCGCCCCCTGCCAGTGATAAAGAGAGATTTTTTTTGTACTTCTAGTCTTCTTCCGAGCGTATTGCTCAAACAGCTTTCTTTCCACCCACCCTTAAAAAAATGAGTTTTGCAAAACTGTTGCAAATATATATATATATATATATATATATATATATATATATATATATATATATATATATATATATATATATATATATATATATATATGGGTTGAATTTAAACAAACAATATGAATTTAGTAATGTTCAACTTTATTTGTTTGTTTAAATTTAGCGTAAATAAATGGTTTTTATTTATTTTTATTTATAACCACTTAACTTAAAAAAGCATTAGTAAAAATTTTTATTTTTTTTTTTTCTCCTCAAATGGCGCATCATGGGTGATGTATTATTGCAATAGGCTAGCTGCCTATCACAATACATGCATCTCACTTTATTCGGTGTTTCCAAATGGAAATGCTCCCACACCACAGATGGACGGCATCTCTTGCGTGGAGCATCCATTACTATTCTATCTATCTATCTATCTATCTATCTATCTATCTATCTATCTATCTATCTATCTATCTATCTATCTATCTATCTATCTATCTATCTATCTATCTATCTATCTCAACATATCCACAAGATGGCACATCATTCCATTTGATATTTGCTCTGCTAAACCAAGGAACCAATCAACAAATAAATACATAAATACATAATTACTTAGCTTCTATCTAGTAGACCTAAATATTATTGCACCGTAAACAAGTATCTATAAGTGCACATAAACTCTCAGAAATAAAGGTACGCGAGCTGTCACTGGGGTGGTGGTACCTTTTCAAAAGGTACACGTTTGTCCTTGAAGGGTCCATATTCGTACGTCAAAAGTATATATCAGTACCTACATATGTTAAGGAACACTTTTGTATTTTTAGGTACTAATATGTACCCTTGAGGTATTAATGTGGACCTTTTAGGTACAAATTTGTATCTTTTGAAAAGGTACCACCCCAGTGACAGCTCACGTATCTTTATTTCTGAGAGTGTATAAAGAAAGTATTTCTAACATACATACATACACACCCACACACACACACACACACACACACACACACACACACACACACACACACACACACACACACACACACACACATACAACTATCTTTATGAGGATGTCCCATAAATTTTATATGCCTCCTTTAGACAATTTATTTACTGTATAAACTCTATATTCTAGTCCTACCCTGCAAATTTACATTTTTAAAATACTTTAAGTGTGATTCATGATTTTCCTCAACATTCACTGATAATGCTACTGTGCAAAAAGGTTATTTTTTCTAACTGAATGTTCGCAAATGCTCAATACATTATTAGGATAGTTCATTACAATCACAAAACAAACTGTAAATCACACAGTTTAGGCTACCAACAGTTTATCAACTGTAAAGTGATCATAGGTGTCAATTATAATGCATATCTTCTCAGAACCTTTTAATAAATTGTTCCTTGCAGTTGGAACGATCACACCAATCCCATATGCACTGTTGAATACCTGTTAATGTTCAAAATGCAATGCTTTTCCATGAGCAACTTCAAAATTATTATTATTATTATTATTATTATTATTATTATTATTATACAGTAATAATAATAATAATAACAATAAAATCCTTGACACTAGCTCCTTAAGATAATCACACCAAGATATTTTTTGTGTCCACAGTGATGAACAATAATGATCTGTTTATTTTTACATTATCCTTTTAATTCGGCATTATCCCTTGTAACCAGCGAGTGTCCTCAGTGTGCTACTACCACATTTGAACATAGCTACTATGTAGCTCATTAAGTGTAATCAGTCTAATCAAACAGTGAATTTAGCAATTGTAGTCAGTTACCCAGCACCTTCAAATAAGATGACGCAAAAACACTGAAACTGGCTCTGCATTCCTGCGATACTTTTATTTTGATACTTCTATTTGCCAGAATGTCTACTGTCTTTCATAACTTCCATTCATTCATTCATTCATTCATTCATTCATTTTCTTTTCGGCTTAGTCCCTTTATTAATCCAGGGTCGCCGCAGCGAAATTACGCAGCAGATGCCCTTCCAGCCGCAACCCATCTCTGGAAAATCATAACTTCCATGTTTTTATTAATCATTATTTTCCATGGTATATCCAATTGTTTACACGATAATCATTATCTTAAAAAAATCCTTAAGCTTAAGCATTGTGATTCTTGACAGCTGTTGTCTGTATCTTTAAATTTTGCGGGCTCTTTTTTTTTCTCAATAGATTCGGAATTTTCTGTCAGTGTTTTATTGTTCAGTAGCTAGGAAAATAAACTGTTCTAAAAGGGATTCCAACAATATTGCTCATCTGCATCCTTATCATTGTAGTTGTGGTCTGAACTTTGCTGTGAATGATTTTTAGAACTATATCTTTATCATTGTCTTTATAGCTATCATATTTGGTGTGAAAGGGCCTTTACTTTAGCTTATATTTTAACTCACTGCAGAATTAAATGTGCTCCTCGACTGTCCTGTTTCCACCAAAACTGTTCATCGGGAACTTGCATGAAAAAAAACACAGTATGCTGTGTGCCGGATCAGTAGGTGGCCAATTTTCCAAAATATTTTCTACAAATCCTGAGTAAACTTTGCTGCTCTTTGCTGTTCCTTCAGATATTGTGCAGCAGTAAATGTGCCATGGATTAATTCCACCCGAGAAGGAAGCTATTGGCTGTCAGACACCAGTGAACAAATTAACTTATGGCCTTGTGGTGGACCTGGACACCAGTCGGCAGTTTGCTCTGACTGCAATCCGCCCAAACTTTCCCTTTTGTGTTTATTAGGACTGATGAATTACAAATGCCTCTAGCTCCTGTAAATTGACGAGACATGCTTTTTTAAACAGAATAAACCCAAGTGGTTTATGTGATGTACAACTTGGGAAAAATTACATAGCATTTGCACCGAATGAGCCAAATAAGGATCAATCAATTATTTATGGATCCTTGTGTAAATAGTTTCCATTATATCACCATGATACACCATCCACATGACTGATGACTAGGGCCAAACAGAATCTGTGGACATTTTTTGCTATTTCTGCAGAGAATTTTGGAAAATAATCTGCAGATATATGTGGAATTATTTTGAGAGTATCAAAACTGAAAACTTAATATATATATTAAAAAAATACTAGCTTTTATTTAATTTTTACAATGTAAATCCATTTAGATCCACTTATTTGGTAAACAAAGCAAGTCTCTTATATATAAAATATTATATATAAAATATGTAAAAATGTCACCTTAGACAATTCTTTGGTTTGTAACAGGGTAGATTTTCTTTTGTGTCAAAACCAACTACAGTAAATCCACTTGTGCTTTTTTTGCAAAAACCTCTAAATCAACCTATTGGAACAAGACATTGTGATTAGTTGAAAAATCAGTAAAGATGCAATTAAAAATTATTTTACCAAACATAAAATACATTACACAAACCACCGAAAACTAAAAATACATAAATCTGTCAAATAAGTGGTGGTTGGTATGGTAACCCCTAATAAACCAGGGACAAAGCAGAAGGAAAATGAATGAAATCTGTCAAGTAAGTGCATTAATCAACAACATTAAAATCAACATTAATTAAATCTTAACGATCTGTTGTCATTTCACATTGTAAACTAAGCTTGATTCAAATAATGTAGTGTAAAAACATTGTAAAACATCAATATCTGTGCATTGTCCATTATTATAAAAAGCTTATCAGACCAGTGGTGTAGTCGGGGCTATATGCACGTATACTCACTATGCCTACTTTTTTCCACTAGCTGTTTGGGTATTACGACTTCTGAGGATCAATAATTGCATATACCCTCGGTATACTCACTTGTTTTGCTGATTAGACTTCCCCGTTAACTGAATACCAAATTTTTTTAACTCTCATCCTAATTTGTTGCAATTGGTGCATTTTTGTTTATATTTTGCGCCATTCCCCGCCCCCTGACGACCACAGCAGCTGTGAGAAATTTTTGTGGGTTTTTCGAAGTTAACTGAATGATGTCTTGATGAAACGTTCAGGTAAAATTATAAAACAGCATGGGCAGGTTGGGTGGGTAACAGTACACCACCTTTTTTTTTTAGGGCTACACCACTGTATCAGACGTATAGGCAATATGAAGTAATATAAATAATGTATAGTTTTAAACATTATATTTATCTTTTAAAAATAGCTTACATTAGCAAATAAAACACAAGGTCTAGTTCTGGGCAAAAAGGGGATGACTCTCAGACACTTTTAGAAGCTGTCATTCATTCATTCTCACCATACCCAAGGTCTTGGTCTCTTTTTCATCTCTTTTTCATTGTTTTTCCTCATAGCAACCATGTGGGAAAAAAAGAATGGCATCTTAACTTCATATTTGGTGAAACGCAGTTGCCGTTTATTGTACAGTAAATCGGACTCAAAGTAGCGACGCTGTGCAAAAGCACATTATGAATGCATGCTACACTTATGACTGTGCATTATGTTTTCTTTTTTTGAGGTAAGGGGCGTGTTCATTTGCCATTCACTGACAGTCGGACAGGCTTATGAAACCACATCTTTTAAATCTAAATTGGTAGCACAATAAAACAGTCTGGCATATCAGCATGCTGGCATATCAGCATGCTGCTACATTGAAAACATAAGATTCGATCCTTCTGATTGGTTCTAGGGATATAGTGGCTTTTGCTGTGAAAGGTAAGTGGCGTTTAGAGGCTTTTGCCAACAAACTGTTATTTCTGAATGCGCTGACGATGAATTGAAGCAAAAATATTTGTTTAACTTGTACTACGTGCCTGAAGCATTCGCTCAATTTCGTTAGCTGATTTTTGGCTGAAGTGGCGCTTAGCGGCTTTTGCATCTCTTCAAAAATTTCTTTACAATCTGTATTGTAAATAAATCAAATGAAAACTTTCGTATTAGTCAATATTATTGCTGAAATTAATTTAAAAACTGAATAAATATACATTTGCACACATTTACACAAGTACAGTAAATAAATAGGCTTAATGATTGGCTAAAAATCTGTGGAAATCTGTGGATTTCTGCGTGCGTAGATTCCGTGTGGGCCTACTGATGACTTACTTTTCCATCTACAGGTAAAACATCAATCTTGTGGTAACAGTTTGGAAATCATTTAAAAAGTATGAAAGCTGTAATGGCAAGACTTTGCTTTATGCAGATAAATAAAATACAAAATTAACATAATTTACTTGTTTAAATGATGCAAAATTCTGGAAGTAAAATGCTTTCTCCAGTCAAATAATTGAAATGTCATGAAGAAAGTCTTCGTCGTTATAAAATGAATAGGGGGAGAAAAATATGATAAGGCTGCTGAGAAACGAATAAAGTTGATGTTACATTTTCTGTCACTGCCACAAAGTTGTGGTAATATTTACGAAAAGTTTAGAATGTTAAAGCATTATCAACATATGATATTACTAGTACTAATCATGTTTCTTGAGCAGTAAGATAACCTTTCTGATTTATTTCTGATGTCATCTAAATCATTCCAAAAGTGAAGTGAAGTTTTACCCATTCTCTGCTTTTAACCCATCCAAGTGCACACACACACATTTTTGAGAGAAGAAGTAATTATGGGTTAGGTGCCTTGCTCAAGGGCACCTCAGCTAGGAATTGAAGATGAAGAGAGTGTGGTTTCATTCACTTTCCCATCTCTATTTCCTGCTGGGATCCGGAATTGAACCTGCAAACTTTCAATTACAAGTCCAACTTCCTAACCATTAGGTCACACCAACCCCTATTTAGTAACGAATGGCCCTTTTCCACTGAGCAGTATAACTTAGTTCAGTACAATAAAGTACAGTTTGCATTTATATTCATTTTCACTGTCACAAAGAACAAAAAAAGCAAACCTTTTTATGACATTTTCGGCATCTTTTCACTAAGATATCAACTACAATAGTACATCACCAAATGAGTGGAGCTATTGGCTGACAGAGAATAGCCAGCAAAATGAAAACATGGAAAGTTCTATTTTTAAGGACACACCTAAGACATGCCACTGTAATACAATGAGGGAGTGCAGAAATAATCCTTGCTGAAACAAGGCTTTGTGTCTTTTTGTAATAAATAACCACTTACCAAGAGTCAAAAACAGGATTTGCTGTATGTCCCTGCTGTATGTTCACATCTTCTCTAAACACATGGAAAGCACAAGGCGCACCACTTCCTTCATTTACCTCCCATGTGACAGAGCTCCTCACTTTATCTCTAATGTCTAGTTCACACTACAGAATTAAGCCTAATTTGAGCCAGATTTGCAAGTTAACGAGCCCGTTGACAGATCAGGCTGTGATCGTGGGAAAATCAGTAGGTGACTGGTGCTCTGCAGTCTTTATGTGTAAACTACTAAATGGCACATCAAAGAGACTCACTGATGACACCTCACAGACAAATATTAAATTAATCTGAACTGGTCAGAAATAATTATAAACACAAATATACATATACATAATAATAAATAAACAAATGTAAATTGTCATGAATAAACTGACTACAACAGAGATGGATTCCACAAAAGCCCCCTGAGATTGTAAGTTTTAGCAGTTTTTAGATTTATACAGATATACTGTATATATCTATATCTATTTAGCTAGTATCTATATAACTAGTATGCATGTTTTGAATCAGCATATAGGCACATATCACTAATGTGCCCTTAATAGTAACACACCCATACAAACACATATATCATTGATTTTAGACAAGCTTTTAGTTAACTCTTAGTCAATACGCGATACACATTTCAGTCTATTTCAATTGCCTCGATATAGCAAAGCACAAACAATGTGCCTAACACACATCCTTTTCAGACTATTAGTAACTATTAGTACTATTTAAACAATTTGGTACAGGACATTAAAATGATTCTGTCCCTGAGCTAAAACGCTTACCTTGCACCTGGTGCCAGGTATCACTATTGTTGCCCACATGGATGGTAACGTTCCCCAATAGAATGACTAGGTCTACAGCCAGAGAAACTTTAATCACTTTTCAGAGAAGTCGGAGTATTCTGCATTATTGTTTAAGCACAATACAGTGACCGATCGCTGTGTTAAAGGAGGACTTAGACCAGAACTGAGTGAGTATAATGCCTAGTTCACACTACAGGATTTTAAACATCGGCAGATCACTGTGCTGTTCACACTACATGACTTGATTTTGTGTCTTTTAATCTCTGTGGTGTTCACACTACGCGACACTACGTAAATGATCCACAAGAGGGGGGTCACACACTACACGATCTGACAACAACTAGTTCTTCAAAGCTACCAAACCACAGCCAATGAAATGTTGAGGGAGGAGTTGTCAAAAAAATGCTGAACACTGCTTGTGTGTTGATGACATCACTGACAGCGTTTCAAGCTTTTAAGGAAGCATTTAAAAACATCGTCAATTAGCTGATGCATCAGCGGATTAATCGCTCATCTGCAAGGCTTGAGTGGATTGATACACAGAGAGTTTTTATTTTTTGTAATTTAATAACCCTTTGACATAAAACATATCTATAACACCCTGACGTTTCCTGAATATCTGTGTATTTCTTTCTAACATTTTTCTTTTTTAAATTACAAAACAGTAAAGAACTGAGCATTTCTACCTTTAGTTACCATATTGGTCAAAATGACTGCATGCATGTCTGCTACTTTTCGCTGTTACTTTAAATAAGCGTGCATTTTTTTTGCCTAGCAACTTCCTGCTAACATAAACATAACTTTCTGATAGCAAAAACATAAATTTACTTCAGATATATCTTTCAAACAGCATATTCTGTGCCGGGAAATAGCTCCTGTTTGAAAGTGAAAATGAAAGTGAGCCCCAGACCTTTGCGTCTTTTAGTATCTTAACTACATATTTATAGGCTGTATTACCAAAAAAAGATACAATTTTTCAGGGTAATGGTGTCATGTTGACAGACATTCAGAGCTTAATTTTAATATCTCAATAGAAGCTTGAATGTAAATATGATGTGACAATATGACGTTTTATATGAGAACAGTCAGAATGACCAGTATGGTAATTATAATAGTCACAGAATTATAGTTCCCCAGTTAATATAGCCCACTCTCATGTCCGTGTTAACGCAGAATGAAGCGAGTGCATCGATGCCCATTCTGGCCAATCACAGACGTTTCTGGTGATCTCATGGGCACACTGGGGAAGTCGGTATCGTGACAGAAATTGAATAGTGTTGGGGGTGGGGGTTGGGGGTAGGGGTAATGGGGGGGATGGGATGCTGGGTATTGGAATCGCGACTGAAATTGAAGAGGGGGGGGGTTATATATTAGTATCGCGGTTAAAAGTGAAGAGCGGGGGGGGGGGGGGGGGGTGGGGGGGTTGTCGTGGTTTGAGTGGCTGGGCTTTGGCGCGGGCCCTTGCTAATGTCTCTGGGGCCCCTCTAAATGTATGGGCCCTTAGAATCTTCCCAACTTCTCCCCTAGCGGCGCCCCTGCATGCTGATATGCTCTCTCATTGGCTGCAGCTCGTCACTACATCTGACCGCACGTGGGATCGAGTCGGCCGACTGCTCTGGAATATTCAGCATGCTAGATATTGGATTTCCGTCTGCGAGGTGTCGGCGACGCTTCAGCGAGCCTCTTTGATGCGTCGTTCAGTAGTTCACACATAAAGACTGGCGAGCGCCGAGCACCCACAGATTTTTTTTCGATTACAGCCCGATCTGTCGGCGAGCTCGTTAACTTCCAAATCGGGCTCAAATCTGGCTTAAAATCCTGTAGCGTGAACCAGGCTTAAGTAAACAGTTTATTGCAGATTAGATGTAAACAGGACACATGTCAAGCAGGTACTTTTCTCTTCAGATGATGAACCATGGTGGAACCATGATGGAATGGACAGGAGACTGATGGCGATGATGGACACAGACGAGATCAAGAGACCCTCAACCAGGAGGGAACCACACTAGGAAGAGACACAAAGACACTGTGGGTACACTTGGAGCAGACAAGATAAGTATAACTCAGAAAACAGGAATTGACTGACAGATTTTGTCCTTCTCAATGCGTTGAGGCATGCAGCAGGTACTTATGGGCTGGAGTGATGAGCGTGAGATGAGACATGCAGGTGCACTAGTGATTAGTATTCGGGTGATGGGGATCTTGCTGATTACGGTGATGGTGAACAGGGTGAATCATGTGAATGTGTGTGGGGAGAACCTGGCCTGGCTGTGACACCCTGACCCAAAAGGCACATGGAGACGACCTTCTGGATGTAAAGATGGATGCAATAGTATCTGGATGCAGCCTTTAGGATGCAAGCTGACACTGCATCTCTCAGAGATGGGGAGTTGGGGTTAGGTGAGCCTATTAAAAAGCATTGCATGCAGTTCGGATTGCACTACACCGAGTCTGCAGCCAGACCTCTCTTGATGGATGAGCAACCACTAATAGTTGAACAAATCATGTTACTATCGCTCCCAGTCTACTCTTCTCCAAAACATTACATAATTCTATCAAATCATTTGCTATCGTCATTTGTGCTTTTGCTTTCTTAAGAAGTGATGCCACTTACATAATATACGTGAAGCCCAGCTTTCAATTAATTTATTTGTTGTAATATTTTTATTCATTTCATTACTTGTATTTTGTATGATGGATGTTTTGTTTATGAATTCAAATATTTATATTTAATTTAAAAGTTTTACCTATTGTGCTGTAACGGTGGTTTGTAGGGTGGTTGTAGGGTGACCGAAAATTTATATTCCGGAAGGTATTTGAAAGGAGCAAATGAGCATTACGAAGTGGATGTTTTCAGGATGAACGTTGGCTTGAGAGAGATTATTTGATCGGCTAGTTGTCTAATAGAAAACTAAAGAGAGCTTATAATGTCTTTGATCTTGTGAGGATAACAATTTCCTCCTTGAGTATCACCAGACTATTTGTTGCACTGTGTTTATAAATACAGCATTAGTTCGCGAGTTTGCATCATTGGTCAGCAATTGAGTGTCGCCAACGAACCTGGACATCCCAGATAGTGCCCTGAGAAACCAGGATATCTCAGTGGCTCCTCTGGCAGCGTTGGACATGACATCACATGGTCGACTCTCAACTTTTCCTCCACGGACTATAACTCCAGTTGTGGAGCATTTCCTGGCTCTGGTAAGCATGAACTTTTGTTTATTTGCCCTTTGTGCAAAGGGGCAGTTGTGTTTTATGCCACTACGAACACAAGCGCCGACCCAGTCCTGCAACAGATTTTATTTATTTCTTTATTCATTTTATATGGACAATTTGAGATTTACTAAATGAACTGTTGATTTTTTAAAGTTTGAGTTTTGAAAAAAGGAAAACCAAAAGCTTTATTTTAAAACAATCCTTTTGTTTGTATACATTTGTTTGTTTAATTGTATTTGAGTAAATTTGGATCTGGACACGACAGATTGATTGTGTTTATTATTTATATTAATTGGTATCATTTTATGGGTTTCTTTTTGTGGTTAAAATACAATTTAGAGTTATCTAATTAATAAGAATCCAGGGCGCTACATACATTTATACTGAGAACACAGGAAAACTTGCGATGTTCGCTAAAATCGAACATTAAAACTCCACATTCAATTACTGTAATTCTGATATTGTTATCTAATAATGTAACACTATCATTTGCCTTTAAACAATTTCATATTTGTCCCAGTATGAGAAAATGTGCTGGATAGGTGATTCTGTCTATTTATTGCATGGATTCTTCCATATTGATTGCATAATTGTAACCTGTTTTGCTAGATGTATGGATCAGTGAAGCAGATCCATCCGAGCATATGGGAATTGAGGTTCTTATGGTGATCAATATTGAGGTATTCAAGTGTCAGAAGAGCAAGCGGTTGCCTCTGATTCTCTTTAAACCCATTACCAATAACCTAATGGTCAACAAATATGGCTATAAGATAGCATCATCAGTAAAAGTACAATCGAAGGTGAAGGTTGTCTATGATTAGATAGCTTGAGCATTTCATTGAGCACACAGGAGAATTACATTCACAACCCACAAAAATCTATTACAATATATTGCAAGGCATTCTTCGGGGACTGAGCACTTGAGATTTCCTGGTACTAATACATGAGACTGATCAACATCTGGAACCAATTTATAACAAATTTGATTTGAGCACAATCCTTATTTATTGCTAAATCGCAAAGACTCTTCATATGACCTCATTAATGTTCTCTATGCCCTCATCCATTGAAAGCAGCTGAGCTCACTGAGTTACAGTCTCAACAGTGAGCAACAAGAGACCTAGACGTGACTTTATTTTTAAAAAAAAGTGAAGATGTTCAGTCTTCTGTCCCAGTTTATTACAGTATGCAGATATGAAATACACCATTGCAGCTGGCTTGTACCAAGTTGGACCACTTTCCCCATCACCAAATTTTGATTCAAGAAACTGCATTTGAAATTTTGTGCTTCAAGTTTGGGGAACTTGCAGAAAATAAATAAATAAATAAATAAATAAATACTGCAACAAGTCACTTTAATAAGGCTGTGATCTAAATAATTAATATGCAAAATGGAAATTGAGTGAAAGGTACTGTATGTTGGGCTTTGTGTTTTATTTTCATTCAAAAAAACAATGTCATGCTTGTTATTTTAATATTGCATTGGTGTGACAATCATCTGTGGCCAAAACTCATTTGTCTCGGCTAGTATAGTATATTATCTCATCTCTCTGTATTTTTCCTTCCAGATTTTTCTTTACAGTACATTAATAATCAATACACATCCATAATATTGTGTTGCAGAAATATTCCCCTGAGGGATATTCATGGTTTGATGAAAGTAATTTGCTGAATCTTCTGCCTTTTAATATTTGATGGATGAACTTGATGGTGCCACGATCACCCACGATCTAAACCTTCCATAGATCGCTGGAAAACATTCACAATCGCTTACGGACAACAAATCCAACATTCATGGACTACAACTTTATACATGCACTCCACTCACACACACGTTCCTCATCCTGACTGATTACACACACTGCACTGCATTTGGATCCGCACCCCTGTTGTCAGTGTCACATCCCAGGGTTACAGATGGATGATTGTTAACAGTTTAATAAAAGTAATTACCTTAGTTAACATAGACTATTCTTTGGGGTGTAGGAAAAATGTGTATATAACAGCTCGAGATAGCTTTAGTAATAGCTGGCATTCCCAAACATTTCAATGGTAGTCACATTGTTAGCACAGGCAATGCAAGGTATTTACCACTGGAGAACTTATACTGTAAATTCCGCTTTCACTGCTGGAATGAAACTTGTCCCTGCAAGGTCTGTGAATGTGACTCATAGTAGGTAATTTATTATTTATAAATTGTTATTTATTTATTTTTACTGCATAAATAACTCCTTATAATAGCCTAGCAGAGACTGAATCAAGTAGTGAAATGCACAAATGAAGCCTTGTAGCCTTTATGGTCTGAATTAAATATGCATTGATTCTCACTGAAGGTACTAAAGTTATTTAGTAAAGAGCAAATTATTTTGGAATTTTTTTTAAATTGTCACCTTAAGACATAATTGACTGTATGACATAACACATAATTCACAGCTCAAATTTGACTAAACTGAAGAAAAAGGTGACTTCAAAATATGATTTTTAAAGGGATAGTTCACCTAAAAAATAAAATGTAAATGTATTAATAATAAATGTATTGATTCAGCCATTGTTTATCTATTGGTACCATTTTAAAAGTATTGATTTGATATCTCATAAATAATCCCATTTGTTTCTGCCATAAATAGCTTTGCTCCCATATAAGAATATACAAATATAGATATTTTCTTTATACAGCTTGATTATCACTATATCTGAAAACATCTAACCACAATGTTATCCTAACATAAGCATGGATAAAAAGATAAAGGTCTTTGTTTTCCAAACCAATTTTTTTCTTATTCCTTATGATGGACTGTATTGATTTATTTCAACAAAGTTGATGCGATGCAGTACATCCAAATGTATTACCTACCATACTATATTGTATATGTGATTTTAGATGCAGCGAACATCTCATCATCCACCCAATCAGGCATTTCTTTAGACTGTAGATAGTAGACTGACTGAGTGTTCATTTTTATGGTGAAGTGCAAGTACTGTAATTTAGAGTAGTACACAGCAAAATCCTCAGAGTAAAATTTACTCCGTTTAGAGAATATTTGGTCCCTCTCTAAATTGAGCAAATGTTACTCAACCACAGAATTAAAGTTGATGAGATAATGGGGTTAATAAATTGATGATTGAGCACTGATGACGAACAGCTGTTGTTAATATACAGAAACAGGGAAGAAAAAACGCAATATTTAAACTGACTTCAGTCAAAGCCGTAGATGAAATAAACAAATAAAACACATCAAATCTCTCAAAATCTCAGCAGAGGATCATTAAGCAAGTCCACAAACATCTTTACTTATTAACAACCTGTTTTCTGACACACTCTACAAAATTCCATATAGTGATATTATTAAGAACTATGTAATTTTGTACAGCAATAAAAAAACACAATTTTTTGTGTTTTAAGCTGTCACCATTGAGGGGAACAGTGGTTGCTTTACTTGGGCTCTGACTCGATTTCTAATGTTAGTTTCTCTTCGTTTGCCAAATAGTGTATTGTGGCAAATATTGGATAAAGAGAGCAATTGTGCTCTGGATAATTGATTCTGTGGTGGTTTAGTCACTGGTCAAATCAGTAAATTAGATTTTGATCTATTAAGTTTGAATAATGTTTTATGACAAAAGTAGCACTGTATTAAGAAAATGGAACTCAGCAATACTGTTATCTGATCATAAAACACATTGAACATCTGAAACACTCAAAACACACAGACATAAAGAATCAGCGTATGCTTCTCAACTATGGTGAGTTATTTTTTCCTACAGTGCATGCTGCGAACTATGGATGAAAGTTGTATGATTCTTTTACCATACACTGCAGCCAAAAAACAAACAAACAAACTACAATCTCTAACCCCTGTTGAGATTGATACGCTGATTATTGATGTCTGTGTGTTTTGAGTGTTTCAGATGTTCAATGTGTTTTATGATCAGATAACAGTATTGCTGAGTTCCATTTTCTTAATACAGTGCTACTTTTGTCATAAAACATTATTCAAACTTAATAGATCAAAATCTAATTTACTGATTTGACCAGTGACTAAACCACCACAGAATCAATTATCCAGAGCACAATTGCTCTCTTTATCCAATATTTGCCACAATACACTATTTGGCAAACGAAGAGAAACTAACATTAGAAATCGAGTCAGAGCCCAAGTAAAGCAACCACTGTTCCCCTCAATGGTGACAGCTTAAAACACAAAAAATTGTGTTTTTTTATTGCTGTACAAAATTACATAGTTCTTAATAATATCACTATATGGAATTTTGTAGAGTGTGTCTCTAAAGCGATTCAGATGCTCAGTGTGTTTTTGTATAATGTATAAAACCACAGCTGAGGTCCATTCTCTTGAAAAACACTGAAATTTGTTTTTAAATGCTAAACTGTCATTTAAACATAATTTGCAAAGTTAAACATAATCTGTTATAACCCTTATCAAGAGTAAGAATCAATACAGGATCAGTCAATCTGATCATATTTACTCTCTTTATTCTTGTCATAGCAAGCAAAGAAAAATCAACATTAGAAATCGTGTCAAAGACCCAAGTAAGTCAACCACTTTTCTCCACAATGGTGACATCAGGGGAAAAAAATACATTTTCTTTTGTTGTTTTTTGTAAAATGTAAATAACTTAAACAGTTAATTCTCAATAAATATCATATGGACTTTTGTGAACATATGACAGAAATAAAGTCAAACAGGTAAGCAATGAGCGAAGCTGCTGCTGCTGTTTGAAGTCAGTTGTAGTTTTGTGTTTCTCTTCTGTTTCTGCTTATTAACAGCAGGTGTTCATCATCAGTGCTCAATCATCACTTAAGTAACCCCTTCATTGTCTTATTAAATTTAACTCTGCTGTTGAGTAACTTTTACTCAATTTAGAGAAGGATCAAATATTCTCTGCACTGAGTAAATTTTACTCTGAGGATTTTGCTGTGTAGAGAACACAATATCCTCAGACTGTGCTCAGATTTATTGATGCTAGAAATCCCACCTGGCTGTCTGTATTACAGCAGAGTAGACCATAGCTGTGATTTTCTCTACCCTTCATGGATTTACCGACATGTGGTGTGTGCTTTCAACCTTTGTAGTGTGAGTTATTTCATTTTATATCCACCATTTCAGACGGGAGAAAGAATTATAGGTAAGTGCACTGTTTGGTCAGTCTTTGAAATCTGGTGTTAATGATATGCTCTTGATATTGATTGTGTTCACTGTAATAACATTTCCAGACACCTCAAACACTGGCATGTGAATCCGTGACAAAAACTGAGGTGGAAAGAGTATTGATCAAATGCACTGAAACAAAAGGAACATCAGGTATGGGCAATATTTTTTGATACATGTATTTCAGATACAATCAATTATGTAATGTGTATTTGATGTGGTTGAGGCTTAATATTTTGAGGCTTAAGCACAAAATGCTTTAATGTTTTGTATTTTTGTAGTTTTAAATTAGAGTAAGTACTTTGTAAGAAGTCTACATGATGGCATCATAAAAAATTAGGCCTCTTATTGGTTCTTTCTCATTTTCATGGGTGTGAGATCAGATCAGAACAATGCTCCATACTGAAGATGATGGTCACTACTTGGAGTGCGTGCACTCAAAACTAACTTTCAAGAAAGTAACAGACAGATGTAAATAGGGGATTTCTGGCAGGGGTAGATTGTTGGGAAATGTCAACAATCATTGATAATAGTGCTGCACAATGCTGAGACCAATAATAGACCATGGAAGTCATTCATTCATTTTCTTTTCAGCTTAGTCCCTTTATTAATCAGCGGTCGCTACAGCGGAATGAACCACCAACTTATCCATCATATGTTTGATGGACCCAACCCATCACTGGGAAACATCCATACACTCTGATTCACACACATACACTACAGATAATTTAGCTTTCCTAATTCACCCATACCACATCTTTGGACTTGTGGGGGAAATGGAGCACCAGGAGGAAACCCACACGAACACGGGGAGAACATTCAAACTCCACACAAAAATGCCAACTGACCCACCCGAGACTCGTGAACTTCTTGCTGTGAGGTGACAGCGCTACCCACTGTACCACCGTGCCTCCCCAGATAATGGCAGTATAGTATATAATTTTACATATTTTTTTACCAACATTAATTTCCCAAAAAATTCTGCCAGTGTAGTAAATGTTATAGTAGAGTAGAAGAGTAATGTAGCTTATTTAAAAATATATATATATATTCACTCAGAAAAATGCAAATTATACAAACTATACTCTTAAACATTATTGTAGTTTCTAATAAATTGTAGGAATACATTTTAAGAATTGTGCAGTACATTTTAAGTGCTAACACTAGTGTTTTTTTTTTTTTTTTTACTGTGGTTGTTACAGTATTTTTCTAATTCTTTTTTTTTTATTTCATTTATTTATCAACAGAGACACCAAAATAATTGTTCATGTGACTTGATATCAAATTACATTGTAAATATTTCAACTATGACACAGACTGCTGTTTACCATGTCTGCTTCACATACCTTAAGCGCATTTTTAATCTAGAAATTTGGAGAAGCAGATTCTAAAAGACCTTTATACATATCATAAATTATTCACTCAGAATTGCTATTAAGTCACAAATCATGACACTTTACATTTCAGAATATTGCATTTCAGAAAAAATTTAAATTAAATGACATTTGAATTACTGACCTTGATATAGTCACAATGGTCAGCAGATTCTATCTGATTCATGTTTATTTTCTTTGTAATGTATTTTTTTTATTATTATTATATTGTATACAATAAAATATACAATAAATAGTCATATATATATATATATATATATATATATATATCTATATATATATATATATATATATATATATATATATAATATATATATATATATATATATATATATATATATATATATAATTAAATTAAAAAAAACCTATGAATTTTTCATGTTATGTTAAATCATCAGAGAACACAAACATGCCGTCTGGAGATCATGCTTTGGGGGCTCATGTCTATTGTGGTTATGGCTCTAGACTGTTCAACTATTTTTAGGCTTCTCTTATTTGTACTTGCTAGTTCTACGCCTAGTTAGTATTAAAATGCTACTTACCATTCAGGCCAAGGGCCTATGTCTACTGCCAGCATACATAATTCTAAAAGAACAGGCAAATTTGAGAGCAGCCTGTTTCCTATTGATGGCTAAAGTTTCAGGCATATACTGCAACATATTATATTTCGATGCTTTCCAGTTCCAATTTTGTTTTTGGCTTTGGGCATCCTGATATCTGGTCTGGAATACAGCAATACGTTTTTAAGTCTTTTCATTTTAATGTCATATCAGACATGTTTTAATATCCCAGACCAAATTGTTTAAATTGTGCTGGTCTGAAAAGGATGTGTGTTAGGCACACTGTTGGCACTTTACTATTTTGAGGCAACTGAAATAGACTGAAAAGTCTTTTACTTTAAGACTATTAGACTTTTCTTACAATTCAAGATCCCCCAACATTGACTTATTACTTGTATTGTCTTTTATTTATTTATTATTATTATTATTTTAAATATCCAGTTAATTTTCTATCTTATATTTGACTGCAAAGGAAGACAAGTCCTATTCAAATTAATAAATAGCACTGAATTATATTACATCATATTACAAATAACAAGTATACCTCTCCCACTCATACATAAAGAGGTACATATTCCTGGGTGTGTCTGTGTGACAGCACTGGTGGCAGGTTAATCCCTCAGGTTGTAAATCCACAATCTAAGCACTGAAAGCAAGTAAAGCTTTTGATCTGTCATCTCAGGCATGTGTGCTTTTGCAGCCTTCTGTTTCAAAGCCAATTAACACTGGCAACATTACACAAGCTGCTGCCAGGTCTTGGCTTTTATATCCAATTGGGGGTTCATTAAGACAATCGTTGGAGTGACACCAGCGACACGACTTGTGTGTGGCATACAAATGATGTCTCCCACCAGATTATGATAAATTCTTTGCTGTCAAATCACACATTTGGAGTGACCCTGGCTGAGTTAGAGGGTCAGCATGAATCAGCGTTGCAAATGAGTAATTTTCTCTATAGAGAACAACAACCAAGTTAGCCTAATTAATACAAAATAAAGGAAGGAGAGAGACAAGATGACAAACTGAAGAATTACAGCTCCATTAGTAAGCAACACCTTGCAACTCTGCAACTCTCAAACTGATCACGTATGGCAAAAGAAAAACAATGCTCAGAGCAAATAGCCATATAATTGGGAATACAATTAGAAAGAGTAAAATAAACATCTTTGTCAAGTTTTAAAGTGAATGAAATGCTACACATATTTTGTTGTGCTACACTTCAATACTGTGTATGTCTTATGAAAACACTATGATTTTTGTAGAAATTCATCATTAAACAAAGTTAGACAGATGCTAACTGGTTGTTTAACAGATGATGGGTGCCACAATGTTTAGTCTACACTGCAGAAAAGATCAGATCTGCTGTTTACAACATGTTAATTAATAATTTTCTTAGAAATAGATGAAGTGTACTGTACAGTAAGTGGCTGTTTAACTTGGAGAGGAATAAAGTAAATTTTCTAGTAACATAAACAATGAATATATTTGAATAAATTAAATTGTTCAGTTACACTTTAAAAATTTGTTCATTCGTTCATTTTCCTTCAGCTTAGTCCATTATATTTCAGGGATCAACACAGCAGAATGAACTGCCAACTATTCCAGCATATGTCGTTTCGTACTCCCAAGCCCAGGTTAGACAAGTTTACTCCACTCCACAAATTAATAATTGGTGCAATTGTGAAAGACACCACAAAGCTAAACGGAAGAGATGTCCTGCGTATGTCCAGCAATGCTACAGGTGCAACAATTGGAATCAAATTTTGTAAATTGACCAAAGGTTATGGTGCAAGAAATCTAAAAATGCTGTGAATCAAATTTAAGTTTCCAAAACCCCCAATAGCAGTGAATACTCCTTCTTTTGAGATGGAGTTGCTCTGAACCATCAAAAGATGACTAATATAGATTTAAAACAGCTGAAGAAACCTGCAATATCTTGCATGGTCCAAATCAATTCGAAAACAACTGAATTGAAAATTGACACCAAAGCCTCATGCAACATCATGTCCTCTTAGACATTCACTCAAGTAAAGCAACATGAAAATCTGCAGGAGCCACGTAAAGCTTGTCACTTATGGTGGAGAGGAGATTCAAACGGCTGGATCCACTGTGTTACCTTGTCATCTGAATTGTCAGTCTTTACAGTTCTATGTGACCCAAAGAGATGTACAGCCATTACTTGGGCTCTCTGGTTGTCTTTGGATGTGCCTCATTTCTCTCAATAAATAAGTAGACAAAGTCAGTCTAAAAGAAACAGGTTTTGCTCAACAGATCAACACAGAGTATGCAGATCTTTGCCAAGAAGAAATGGGGAAACATCCTATGACATACTGGATGAAACTTGACAAGGAAACTCAACCTGTTGTTTGTCCAGCATGCAGAACTCCTGCGGCATTACAAAACAAGGTGAAATCAGAATTAGAAAAAATGGTCGCTATGGGTGTTCTCAGCCCTGTATCCGAACCTACCAACTAGGTATCATCTATGGTTGCCACTCACAAAAAACAAAACTCAGATGAAATAAGAATGTGCATTGATCCCAGAGACCTAAATAAATTCCTGAAATGTCCACATCACCCCATGCGTACAGCTGAAGAAGTGGCAGCGCAAATGCCGAATTTCACTGTATTCTCAGTGCTAGATGCCTAGAGCTCCTTTTGGCAGATCTCACAAGACCAAAAGTCTTCTATATTGACAATGTTCAGTACGCCGTTTGGAAGATTTAGATTCCTTCAGATTGCTATCCATGTGCAATCATAGTGGATGACATAGTAGTGGGTGGAATTGGCGAAGAGAAACATGACGAAAATTTGTGTGCTGAGTTGTGCCTGTGAAATGAACTTGAGATTCGTCTAAGTGAGGTGAGCTATGTGGGTCAAATTTTCACCAAAGGACTACGAGCAGACCTAGTGAAGCAAAAGCAACGTTTCCTGGGTATGATACATTACTTTAGGAAAGTTCATACCGAACCTCAGTGAGCTGTCTGCACCCCTGCATGAGTTGACCTGTAAAAACACACAATGGTGATGGTTTAAACAACATCAGGATGCTTTTGACAATCTGAAGCAAATGATTTCCAGTCCACCTTAAAATACTATGATGCCCAAAAACCTGTCACCCTAATCTGTGATGCTTCCAGTTTGACCTAGGAGCTGCATGTTTTCAGGAGAGTGCTCCAGTCGCATATGCGTCACAGACACCAACTCAAACAAAAGTGCATTACGCACAAATTTAAAAAATAACTTATTGCGGTGGCATTTGCTTGTACAAATTTAATGACTACATTTATGGTAAACAAATTCACATCGAAACTGACCACAGCCACTAGTAACCATCCCCAACAAGCCATCTACACAGCTCTGGCAAGACTGCAACACATGATGCTAAGATTGCAGAAAAACAACTTCACAATAGCATACAAGAAAGGGAAGATGTACCTTGCAGACATGCTGTCACGTTCCCCTAGAACGCCCAAATGAACCCTATGATGATTCAATCGACTTTGAAGTCATGTCAGTCCTGCACATTTTATCTTCCAGGCTAAATGAGTTGCAAACTCACACTGCACAGGCCAAGGTTCGTTAATGCCTTTGCTGTATTCTCAAAATAAGATGGCTGTCTAGCCAGTCAAAATTCCTGTAGAAATCCGTAAGTATTTTCCCTTCAGGGACGAGCTCAGTTGATGAAGATGTAATCATGAAGGGACAGAAGATAGTGGTTCCTGAATCACTACGTAGTGAATATCAACCACAGAGGCCACCCAGGCCTTGAGGCAACTAAATACCGGGAATGAGGTATGGTTTTCTGGCCTTCTCTTAACAAAGAAACTGAAAATCAGGTCTTGTTATGCTCCATCTGTAACAGTCAGTTGCCTCGGTTCAGCCCCCCTCTGTCGAGTCCAAACACGAACACCCTATTCCAGAGGAACTTGAAGAATATAGCACCTCACAAGAAACCAAGAAAAAAAAAAACGGCAGAGAGGGCAGTGCAAAGTGCAAAACAGCTAATGGAGAAATCCAAAAGAGATGGATCGGATGTGTTTCAAAACTTGCTCAACATCAGAAACATTCCACATGACCAGACTCTGGGTTCTCCCGCAGAGAGATTAATGTCTAGGCAGACTCAAACAACTCTACCAATCAGCAAATCCGCCCTTGTGCCAGCCTCAAAAAACAATGTTTCTGTCAAGGAACAACTCTTGAGGAAGTGGCAATATCAAAAGCTTTGCTATGACAAATCTAGTAAAGCACTCCGACCATTCTTGCAAGGTGAAGTAGTGAGATGTGCAGTTTCCAAAGGTAATGATGGAATTGGACTTGTAAAAGACTCTGTGATGAACCAAGGTCATATCTCATGGAATAAGAAGGAAGAGAATACAGACAAAACCAAAACCACATTCTTCCAGTCACAGAACCTCAATCGCAACAGTTTGAGCAAAATGTGATGTCATTTCCCTCGGTTCAGACCCCCTCTGTTGAGTCCAAACATGAACACTTTATCCTAGAGAAAGTTGGAGAATATTGAACCTCACAAGAAACCAAGAAGAAATCGTTTATTGAACATTCAACAAAAGTCTTTTCCAAAACTCCATATGTGCCCAGTGTTGGTCGTCTTTGCAAACCAAACCCAAAATACATGGACTGAGATAAGAGAAAGAGACAACACTCAAACCCTGCGTAACAATACTGAATGTGTAAAAGTTGTTTAATTAATGTTTAAAATCTGAGCTATTAAAAGTGTTATAGTCTCTCTCTACGCTCCGTTTCCCTTATAGAGACATTTCTCATAAACTGAAATTTTGAGTTAGTTTGCTATGTTCTGTTGCGTTAAACTCTTTGTTCCTGAGCTCACTACTGCGCATGTGCTAGAGTGATTATGGCAGATAGAAAAAGCCCTCATGTATGTGAACTACTTAAATGTTATGTTTTGCAACACTGAAAAAATTTAACTTTGAATCAACTTTAAAAAATACTGTAATTTGTTACATCTATTTTTTTTGGTACATCTTTGGTTCAAACTTGGATATGTAATGTCATCTAAACCAAAATTATTTAAAATTATTATGGGCTCAGCACTTGCCCCACCGTGGGCACTTAAGCTATCCCTAAATGGGCCCATTAAAGACTATTGACGGAAACCGTGGGCATTTGTGGGATTATTCATTCATTCATTTTCCCCCAGTTTAGTCCCTGATTTATCAGAGGTTGCCACAGCTGAATGAACCGCCAACCACTCATACACTCTGGACAATTTGGTTCTTCCAATTCTCTTGAACTGTGGGGGAAACTGGAGCACCCAGAAGAAACCCACATGAACACAGGGAGAACATGCAAACTCCACACAGAAATGCCAACTGGTCCAGCTGGGACACGAACCAGCAACCTGAGTCCCTGAGGCGACAGTGCTAACCACTGATCCACAATGCAGCCTTTGTGGGATTAATGTTTTATTTATGTAATTGCACCTTATCAGCATTCAGTCTGCTTGTTTGTGACCTAAATTGGACTGATTTATATGTTGCATAAGAAATTATGAAAATAAACTGCTTGCGTTCTTTCATTTGCACATTGCCAGTAGGTAAAAAAAAAAAAAAAAAATTCCAATAAAATCCCAAATTCATTAGTCTTAACATTGGGATGCAGTCGCCATGTTTAGTAAATCTGCCATTCTTAAAACCATCAAGACTCAGATCAGACAATCAGAATCACATAATAAAACATTACAGAGAATAACAAGGATTAACAGAAAACAATGCAAAGACAAACAATAAAAAACATTTCATGCAGGTTTTGACTCTTTTCTAGATTTTTTCTTAAATAAGCTTACCTTTATTAATCCAGGCAGAATGAACCACAGCAGAATGAACAACCAATTTATCCAGCACATTTTTACGCAGCAGATGCCCTTCCAGCTGCAACCCATCTCTGGGAAACATCCATCCACACTCATACACTACAGACAATTTAGCCTACCCAATTCACCTGTACCACGTCTTTGGACTTTAGGGTAAACCAGAGCACCCGGAGGAGAACCAAACGCAGGGAGAACATGCAAACTCCACATAGAAACGTCAACTGACCCAGCCAAGGCTCGAACCATTGACCTTCTTACTGTGAGGCGACAGCACTAAATAGCACATAATAAGGAGCCAATGTTAACGGAACTATAAGATTGCTCGTTCTCTGGCATGCCCTGAGATCAATATTCATGAATTTATTTTCTTTTCAGCTTAGTCCCTTTATTAATTCTTTATTCACAGTATGAACCGCCAAATTATCCAGCATATGTTTTATGTTTTACTCAGTAGATATATATATATATATATATATATATATATATATATATATATAGAGAGAGAGAGAGAGAGAGAGAGAGAGAGAGAGAGAGAGAGAGAGAGAGAGAGAGAGAGAGAGAGAGAGAGAGAGAGAGAGAGTATTATTTTTTTAAGTAATTTTTTGTCAGGTGTCATAGTGGTGCAGTGAGTTGCACGATCACCATTTCTGTGTGGAGTTTCAATGTTCTCCTTATGTTCGCGTGGGTTTCCTCCAGGTGCTCTGGTTTCACCCACAGTCCAAAGACATGTGGTATAGGTGAATTGGGTTAGATAAACTGGCCGTAGTGTATGTGTGTGAATTTTAGAGTGTGTGGGTGCTTTCCAGTGATGTGTTGCAGCTGGAAGAGCATCCGCTGCATAAAAACATATCCTGATTAACCTGTGGTGACCCCTGATTAATAAAGGGACTAAGCCGAAAAGAAAATCAAATTAAATTAAAGCATTTCTTTTTTTGTCATGGAAACATGAATGTGGCCACTTATAGTATTTAACGTGGCCATTCTAAAATCGAGATCAGATACAAAACGATTTAAACACTCTACACAAGAGATAAAAAACGATATCTACACAACACTGAATACATTTTGAAAATAAAAATTCAAGACCTAGAAAGTATGTATATTTAATAAAGAATCAAATAAAGCAAACAACAAACCTTAAATAGTTATTGTTAGCAGGATGAATGCAATAATTTCATATTTTTTTATCTGCAACAAAAATCTAAAGAAATATAATTGTTCTGAACAGTGCTTTAGTGACTACACTGCTGATAATTACAGACTTTCAGCTATATGATCAAAGACTTAATCAAGTAGAAAACAGCTCTGCAACAGAGCTGATTATGGATCAAGTCTAATAATTGCACATATGTTTATGAGTTTTTTGAAAATGATACAAGTGTACCTGCACAATAACAATTATTAGTGTAAGTGAATTGTACATTGCAGGTCACCTGCTGCTTAATTACAATAAGTCGAAAAAAAGAGCGGTGCATAGCTGATTATTTATTAATTTTTGCCTTATATAATTTACATTCGCGTTGGTCAAAGTGGTAAAAATACCAAAAGCAAAATATGCTTAATTAAAGAATGCTTCCCCATAGGTATATTTCAGAAATTAAGTATTTGCTTTCTAGTTTCAAACACACCAAAACTTTTTGTTGTTGTGGCAATGTTTTGGAAAAACTGCGTGTTTTTCTATTGAACAGGTAACTGCATAGGGCAAGTTTTAGTGTCATGCCCAGAGGCCAGCTCAAACTGGCTTTTTAATGGTCTCCATCCTTGTGGGCCTGATACTGAATGAAGAGGTCCTGTGTTTGTATCTCAGTTCTCTAAGGTGGCAGGTTGTCAAAATGTCTAGACCAGAATATCATATAGTGAAACAATAGGTTATAGAGATATAGAGAGTTTCAAGGGCAACTCAAACACATTTTTTAGAATTATTTAACTATCCTTAAAGGTATCATGAAAGGTATCATTTAAATGTTTATTTAATTTTCTGATGTGTCTGTTAGCTCAGACAAGTGGTAAAGAAAACACGCAGCTTGCAGTTTTATAAACTGAGTGTATTTTTGTGCCATATAACATTATGTCATTGTTGGCATGTAAAATTCAGATGGAGAGCAGGAAGAGTTGCTAGCATGATTTCAAAATGTTCTTTTGTGTAGTTTGTTTTGTTAAATTCAGTTAGATTAAGAAATGAAAAAAAAGCTATTATAGTTCCAGTTGTTACTCATGAAAGAGAAAAGGTTTGAGAATCTGACTCAAAAAGCTGAAGAAAGGGTGGTTTGTAATAAATATTTTCTCAAAAATATCCATCCTTGTGTATACTGTATGTACAACCTTTTTAAAACATGATTCATTAAAAACTAGACAATTGTTATTGTGAAGCACTATATATATATATATATATATATATATATATATATATATATATATATATATATATATATATATATATATATATATATATATATATATATATATATATATATATATATATATGCACACAGAGTTGAAGAGTTTTTTTTCCAAATGATGTTTAACAGAGCAAGGACATTTTCACAGTATGTCTGATAATATTTTTCTTCTGGAGAAAGTCTTATTTCTTTTATTTTAATAAAAGCAGTTTTAATAAAAAAAAAATAAATAAAAAAAAATTCAGGGAGAAAATTATTATCCCCTTTAATAAGTAAATAAATAAAAAAAAACATTGGTAAATGTATTTATAATTTTAAATTTGTAATATTTTCACATTTACCATTACAATAACTTTAGTCCACTTTTGAATCTACGTTTGAGTTCATGAGAGGTATTTCATATACCAAATCAGCTAATTAATTATGTTAGACAGAATAGAATTATGGGGCGTCACGGTGACACAGTGGGTAGCATGATCGCCTCACAGCAAAAAGGTTGCTGGCTTTAGCTTCGGCTGGGTCAGTTGGCATTTCTGTGTCAAGTCAAGCACAATCTTACGGCAATTCGTAACTTTTTGATTTAGTGGCTAATTTAGTACGATTTACAATTTAGTACGATTTTAGTACGATTTTTAGTACGATTACAATTTAGTACGATTTGCTCATCCCCCAATGACGGTTGGGTTTAGGGGTGAGGTTAGGTGCCACGCCTCCTTTGTACAATTTCGTACGACTGAACTCGTACGAATTCGTACGAATTAGCCACTAAACTGACAAAACGTAAAATACTTACGTTTTCTCGTGAGATCAGGCTGGTCAAGTCAAGTCAAAGTTTATTTATAAAGCACTTTTTAAAAACAACAAGTGCTAACCAAAGTGCTGTACACACATACACCATTTAAAACAAAGGACAAATTCAACAGACACATGACTCTCATGTGGTATTAAAAGCCAAAGAGTAAAAATGGGTTTTAAGACTTGATTTAAAAACAGAAAGGGTTGTGGCCTGCCTAACGTGGGGAGGCAAATTATTCCAAAGTTTGGAGAGGCACGGCAAAAGCAAGGTCACCCCTGGTTTTTAACCTTGTGCGTGGAACAGCCAAAAGTAGCTTATCAGTACATCTAAATAAATGAATGAATGAGACTAAAATTACATTAATGTAATTGCTCAATGATGGATTGACCTATATTGTAACGCCACACCAGCAGAGAGAGCCCTCGCCTGACTATTGACTCAGCTCTGCTCCCTCTGCAGTCAATTCCTGTTTGTGCTGTATAGAGTGGAGGAACTATGACATCACTTTGTAGGCGAATCGGCTGCTAGCATAAAACTGGTTCCCTCGATAAAATCCCTATAGGCTTTTCGAAGATTGCAAATAATAAGCTCTGTGTTCAAACACAGTTGATTACACTTACACGTTTTGTCCAGCCGGATAATCCTCACATGAAAATTCAACTTTGAGCACTTTTGGATCTTAAATGGAAACGCAAGAATTGAAAAGCTAACATTAGGCTATAAACGGACTACACAGCCCTCGGGGCGCTCGTCTGTGACGTCAGCACCACCCTGCTACAGACAACTTTTCTAGCTTATTTTTAGAAATATGGTCCATGACAAAGAGTTAATCTCTCTGTTTGTTATATTATAATGCACACTATATATTATAAACAAATAAATAAGTAAATATAGATAGACCTACGTGCATTTTGGATCGTTTTTACATGTTTAATTACAAATTAATTTTAATAATTAATTTTACAAATTAATGTCTTGACTGCCTTTACAAGTGAAGGCATTATCTACACACAATATGAAATCCCAATTAGAAAAACACTACAAACTATAAAATACTATTCATGAAAATACCCAAATAACAGACAAATCCAAATGCCCAACACAAGCGAGCTGCGCTCCAGACCAGTTCAGCTCGATGACGTATAGTGCCTCCGACACCGCCTGTAGTCCAGTTTAGCAACTTGATAGAAGCGTAACCGATTTAAAAAATCAAGAGTGTGATGTAACTGATGTGGTTTATGTCGTAGAACAAAACGTGAAATTATCTTGAGTTTGTGTTAGCCACGAACCTTATTTAAGCGATTTTACTGAAATCCCATTTAAAAAACCCATTGACTGCTAAAATGCTAACTCGCTTCCGGGGTTTTGCATACAAATTGACGTCATAGTTCCTCCACTCTATTTCAGCAAGAGCACAGGCCATGCTTCGTTCCTTACAGTTTACCTGCCTTACCAAGCGTTTTTCCTAGAGACTTTCATGACTGCCTGCCTGTGTATGACCCTGCCTGCCTTGATCAAGTACATTATCTGTCTTTGCCCTCTTGCTCTGTTTTGGACTGCTTATTGTTGCCTTTAACTTTTGCCTGTCTTCTCACCACGTCTTCTGGATTCGCCCCTGTGTATCTTGATCTGTTTTGGGCTGATTATTGTTGCACTGATACTCTGCCTGAAATACTACTACGTCTCCTGGAAAGGCCCCTGTGTTTGTTGTTTGGTTTGGACTGCTTACATGTTGTCGACTCTCTGCTTGTTTTCCCGTCTCTGTCTAATTAATAAACTTCTGCATATGGGTTCTAACACAGCCTCAGACTCCTCATTACATATATAAAAACACAGATCAATCAATCGATCTATCAATTAATGAATCTATCAATCACTCTATTCATATTCACATATTCATTTACATCCAATAATTTCATTAGGAATCCACACAAAGTGGATTTCTTAATTTACAGAACAAATTTTGTGAAAAATGCAATAAAAAAATCCAGATTTTGATCATGTGAGTGAATATCAATATGTAGGTTGCACTTTCATTATCCACAAAACTTGTGACATTTGAGAGGGCATCAAAACATACACAACCCATTAGTTCTCCTGCTATTGAAAGTTCTGCTAATTCACTTGGTCTAAAAGCCCCGATATTCCCTCTCATCCCATTCATCAGCACGGTCAATAAGACTCTGAAGAGAAAGAGGTCACTTGTGCAAATCTTAAGGCTGATGCAATATCTGACATTTCAAGTGGCTTGTCTTCAAGGATGACTGAGGAGAAACAGATTCAGTCATTAATTTAAAGGTCACCCATTGATGATTTTTTGATGAAGTTGTGGCATTTTTGATGAAAGGTGTATCTTTGAAAAAGACTCAACATTTTTGTTCTGCATTCTTCACAGAGAACTTGGTCGTAAAATAATTAATATCACAAATTGGCTGGTGCCATTTTCCAGCCATAGCTTCTTTTTTTAGCACACACAGCGGCCACGCTGATTTAAAAATGTTCAATTTCACGGTTCTTTACGTTCACCTTCTTTAAAAGAAGAAGAAAAAAAATACTTATTTGCATTCATTTATAGGCAAACCGCATTGCATCCTAAACATTTGCTTGGATGATGTGTTCACTGAAGACATTCTGTGGCTAATGAAACAAACCAAGTCTGAAAACATTCCGAATGCATGAATGCTTGTGTGAACGTTGAATGTTTTATAAAGAAGACAATCTGAGCCGGTGTACAGTAGGTACTGTATATTTACATGCAATGATTTTCATTAATACAGTTGCAGCCAATTCTGAAAGTTCTGTTTATATGAACTTTAAGCATTCTGTTCTCGTATTAATTTACATTTATTTTGATCATGTTAATCTCAAGGCGTTACGGTGGTGCAGTGTGTAGCACGATCGCTGGTTCGAGCCCCAGCTGAGTCAGTCAGCAATTCTGTGTGGAGTTTGCATGTTCTACCCATATTCGTGTGGGTTTCTTCCGGGTGCTCCGGTTTCCCTCACAGTCCAAAGACATGCGCTATAGGTGAACTGATTGGTGTGAATTGAAAGTGAAATTGGCTGTAGTGTGTGTGTGAATGCAAGGGTGTATGGGTGTTTTCCAGTGATGGGTCGCGGCTGGAAGGGCATCTACTGAGTAAAACATATGCTGGATAATTTAGCGGTTCATTCTGTGAATAAAGGATTAATAAAGGGACTAAGCTGAAAAGGAAATAAATGAATGAATATTAATCTCAGTGCATGCCAGAGAACGAGCAATCTTATTTTTACGACAAAGAGTAATCTTATTTTTTTTCTCTTTTTCTTTGCCTTCAAAATATATAAAAATAAATAATGGATGTACATGTCAGAGGAGATTTTTAAAATAAACATACATATTTACTGACAACTTTTTATGACCAAAAAAAAAAAGTGTCATATTCTAAAATGTGTTCTAGTCATGTTTCACGTGTGATTTTAACACGTGGAGCTGATGTGACATTCATGTTGTTTTTCCATGTTGTAAGGAACATTGGTCAGATCAATCTCATTTATATTGACTGAGGTATTTCCATGAAGGCTTTTAAGCCTGAGACATCAATTCACATTATTCAGTTATAAAGGATTTTTGGGTGCATTTAAATCAAGTAATTTACATAATTCCTACATACTTCTACAGTGTGTTAAGAAAAGTGAAATACCTAATTTTGAAGAGATTAATGTGACCACTGTAAGAATGGGTTTTAACCACAGCGGTTCGAACTGTAGCTCTGCCAAATGACTAAAAAGTTATCAGCATTGATGGTAAAAAACTGTGCATTCTAGTCAAACCATTCTTCTGCAATCTTATACCAAAAACGGAAATAAGGGCAGTATTAATAGCTAAAAATGTGGGAGAGAGTTGATACTATGTGATTGTATTGTATTGCAATATTGAGAAATTAAGTGTTGATGTTAAATCAAAAGTAATTCACAAATACTCGATAATGGAATTATTTATTGACAATAATTCTCTTTGGTTACAACTGAATTAATTACAAAATAACTGTATAAAATGATAAAATATCAAATGATAAAACATATGCTATAAATTGTACCCAGCTTAAATGTAAAAATTAAGTTACCGAAGTAGAAGGAGAGACACAGGGGGAGGGAGAGACAAAGAGAGCAAGTAGGCCTCAAAGAGGCAGAGAAGATAGATAGGAGGAGAGGAGCAGAGAAGGAGAGCACAGACCAGGAAAAGAGGCAGAGCAGCGTTTTACCACCTATTTTGTCTCTTTCTTGACTATGTGACTAAAGCCCAAATACTGAGACATTTAAACTGACCAATCAACATGTGACCACTTCGTAAAACCACCAAAGTCCACATACAGTACCAGGCCCTGATCCTATCAGTATCTGCCTTTGGAGTCATTATGGACTTTCTTGAGTCAAAAAGTCATGTTTTGTCATATAAACAAATGCATATGATAATTTAGCCTCTTACACCACTCTTACAGACCAAGGGGTTATAAACCTGAACAAAACTGTTAATGAAGTTTGTTAATGACCAAATGCATTATGACAGTGCTTTTTTGATAAGTAAACATACAACAGGCATTTACAGATACTGATGTAATACATGATACTGATACTGTCTAATACATGGCTATTTGTATGTTTATATCTTGGCTAAATTGGCTTGCTAGTCAGTTTTATGTATGTATGTATGAATGAATAAATCATAAATCATAAACAAAAAACAACAAAAAAAACACAAAAAAAAGAAATGAAAAACAGTTCAGGCCCAAATCATAAATTAGATTTTTAACCTTTCTTAACCTTAACGCATTTCTCATTATAGAAAGCAAGTAGTTCAGGAAAGCAAAACAAACGTATTTGATATAGCTGAATAATTAACATCTGTGCCATTCAACACAATTTCAACTGCGCTCCAAAAACCATTCCTGTTGCATATTCATTCCGCATTAAATGGCAGACTCGTTTAGAAAGAAAGAAAAAAAGACTGTAAAAAAAAAGAAACAAACAAAAGTGTTTTTCTTATAATGCATCACAGCGGCAGTTTCTGACACCTCACACAGTCACACACCTGGTAAACTCTGAATTTCTGTGTATCATCTCCATATCATTCTTTTAGCTTTACCATGAATCAGAAAGGCCCAGTGAGCAGCCTAAGGCTTTTTCAGTTTGTCTTTCAACCTCCTATAAGTCATTGAAGCAGTCCCATGCATTATTCACAACAATGCACAACTGCATCCATAACCATTCAAAGCTAATGCCATTTCAGATAAATCATGTTCCACATCGAGCACACTGACGTTCATGGAGAATTTTCAAGGTCTCTCTCCCACAGGCATTGCTGATTTCATCAGTGTTTGCACCATACAGAAAACCATACTTCATTGATTTATTCCTCAAAGAGATTATTGTTTATATGCTTATTTTCAGCGTAAATTAGTTTGCAACTGTAACTGGTTTCAGGGCTTGATATGTTAGTCTTGCCAGTCTAGTGTTAAGGTGAATTGATTGATTGATTGAGTGATTGATTTATGCATGAGAGCAAATAAGAATGAGGTTTTATCAGGTAACACACACACACACACACACACGCACACACACACACACACACACACACACACACACACACACACACACACACACACATATATATATATATATATATATATATATATGTATGTATGTATGTATGTGTGTGTGTGTGTGTGTGTGTGTGTGTGTGTGTGTGTGTGTGTATATACAGTTGAAGTCAGAATTATTAGCCCCCTTGTTTATTTTTTTCCCCAAATTCTGCTTAATGGAGAGAAGATTTTCTAAGCATAATAGTTTTAATAGTTTTAATAACTAATTTCTAATAACTAATTTATTTTATCTTTTGACTAAATATTTTTCAAGACACTTCTATACAGCTTAAAAGGACTTCAACTGTGTATGTATATATATATGTATATGTGTGTGTATATATATGTGTATATATATATATATATGTGTGTGTATATATGTGTATATATATATATAACATTACTTAAACCCCTTGTAAAAAACAAGAAAAAAGCTGCGTCCCGAATCGCATACTTATGGAATATTCTATGCCATTTTGTAGTATAAATAGTGCAAGTAGTGCATTCACACTGAAAACTCTAAAAATAATAAGTGCACT
This sequence comes from Danio aesculapii, assembly GCF_903798145.1. Taxonomy (NCBI): domain Eukaryota; kingdom Metazoa; phylum Chordata; class Actinopteri; order Cypriniformes; family Danionidae; genus Danio; species Danio aesculapii. Next base: position 14,233,592 of record NC_079453.1, read on the forward strand.
TTAATTACCCAGATGATGCACTCATTCAGCTGGTAAAATGAAATGTGGAATGATGACACTTCATGCACTCAACAACCGCAACAAACACATGTTGGACAACTTCATTTATTTTGGATGGTGAAAGCAAAAATCTCCTACGAGAGTGATTATAGCGCCTCCCTATGGTAAATGCGGTTATTATCATAGCAGGTATTATTTGATAGTTTTGGTCATTTATTTCACTGATTTGGAGACGTCATCAGGGAAACAGTTTGAATTTTGTTTAGTAAAAAAAACATTAGTGCTCCATTTTCAACGACACTACATACATATAATATGCTGTTGAGTGTGTAAGTGCATAAGTACATAGTGCATGAGTGCATAGTTTATAGTGTGCCATTTGAGATGCAGCTATAGACTAGTAACATGCTGGGCCCCGTTTTAGAAAAGAGATTAAGTGAAAACTCTACCCTGAAATAAGAGAAACTCTGGGTTTTCCGTTTCAAAATGGCAGGTTTGTCAAACTTGAGAAAGCAGGGTAGGTCAAGCCTGTTTCTGAAAGAGAGGTAACTTTTCTCAGAGTCAGTTACCGTGGTAACTTACTTTGTGAACCTAACCTGGTCAGGAGCTAAAATTAGAGTTTCTATCCGTCTCCTCTCTTTTTTTTAAGATGAAGCGGTATTTCTCGCCTAAAGCCTGGTTTATACTTCTGTGTCAAGTGATCTGCGTGACCCACGGCGCATGCAACGCGCGTAGCTGTGCATTCATTCTTTTGTGCTTTTTCTGTTGCTCTGCAATAACACTTCTGAAACGCTAGTTAGCAGTAGATGTTTATGTTCCTCTGTGTCGAGTTTCTTTACTGGTGTTTTGTTTTTTCTTAATGCTTCCTTAATGTACTAGGGGTTCAAGCTCGCTCATTTTGAGGCAGGAACCGGCGGACATGCAACAACTTTAACCATAAGGTAAACACAAAACAAAACTTTTCATCTGGAGCTCCTTCACAGGACCCGACACTTGTATACACTCGCCCTAACGAACTTGCGTGGCTCTCGGTCTCACCCACACTCTCCAGCGCTTTCAAGCCGACCAATCACAGAGCTTGCGCTACGCGTCGTTGCGACCTGTAGTTAAAATTTTTAAGAGGTGCGCGTCAGTGACGCCAATGGCGAGGGCTATGCGCCCATGCATAGGCTGCGCTGTAGCATATGCGTGCGCTTGACGCAGAAGTATAAATCAGCCTTTAACCTTACGTTTCCACCCACCTATTTTTATGCACATTTTGGATATGATGGAAACGCCAAGATGCATGTAACTTTTGAAAATAGGCATAAAAAACATATGCCCATAACTGAGTAGGATAAACTTTTTATTCAATAAGAAAAGATGCGCATAAACTACAATGGAAACACTTTTACCAAACAAATTCCAGTATGTGTATTAAAAAAGTTTGATATAAGAGATCATATGATGATAAAATGTGTGTGAATGAACAAACCTGCAGGCTGAGCACATTGTAAAACATCTGAAATGTTGTTCTGGTCATTCTAAAATGCCTTAACTGTTTTAGTATTAATGTTATATTGTTAATTGCCTCCAGAGCGTCTGGAGCGTGTCAAGAGTGTCTGTTCTCCACATCTCATGGCTTCAAACGTCACCACGTGTTCATTCTTCTGTCTCAATAAATTTTTTTAAAATTATATTTTAAATTGTTTTTACTATTGATATTTTGCACCAGTTAATCAGGCAGTGACAATTTTGTTCTCTTTAATTCATTGGATGGAAAAACTGCTTTAATTGCATATCTTTTATGCGATATTCCAGTTTTGCACATAAATTTAACTAGCATTTTGGAAACATAACTATTGCCTACATTTCAGTCACACAAAGAACAAAGTCACGTACGAGAATGGCATGTCCTTTTTTTAATTAATAGTTAGCTTAAATTCACTGATCTTCAACAGTGACATGTACTGTTACTAGAGTAATGGGATTATTACTAAAGACTATTTTTTTTTTCTGCTTACATTCTAAATGTCATATCAACCTCTACCACTTGATCGATATAAAAGGCAGACACACAAGTGCACCTTTAAATCTATTAAAAGCTCAATTTTAGAAATGTTATCTTAAACTGATCAATGTGCGTAAAATAGGGGACCTAAAATTAAACATTTCCCATGAACATTAAGTTAAGGTTATATGCAGTCTTGTTTTGTCAAGTTTGTTGTAGAAACTATGCAGTAGCCTATTTTATGTAATTTAATGCAATTACATCTGAAATCATTTCAAAATGACGGCCAATTCCCCACTTTTTCAAGTAAAAAGTCAATAAATGTCACACTTTACATTACCTATTTTATTATACTTAAATATTTAAATACTTTAAATGTAAATTCACGCATTAACTTGAGCAGCTATGTTTTCCCACGCTAACTGTCTCTGTTTCACTAATGCAGTGGTGTTGCTTTTTAAAAAATATGGTCATATTTGCTATAACTTTGCATGAGCACATCAAGTTCAGCTGGAGGAAAAAAAATGCTGATCTCTTCTTTCAGATGTTGCCATGGTGACTATATCTGCGCTCCATTGATAATGCCTTTCTATAGTCGCAGTGTGCGAGCTTAACTCTGAGTCAGTCTACTCAAAGTTGATTGACCTAATTGACCTTATTGTGGTTGACCTGGCCTGATGAAGAGACGGTCACCATCCCTGAAGGGAGGGTATTGTTGTTTTCCTTCAGCATCAAATAAATGGTGTTATAAAGTCCCCAATGTCACCGGTCAGAAAGTAGATGTAATGGCTATTTGTCCACCTATTTGTTCATTCATATGGTTCTCACCATATCACCACTTTCCTACTAAAATTCTTGCATACAGATGCTCTAATGTATTCTAGAAAATTGACTTCAACTTTTTTTCACCTTTATTGGTTTGTCACCATTAGGACACTAAATATGAATTAAGCTGTTTCACATTTTTGTTCTCTGCAAGTTTAACACTGGTGGAAGAGAAGTTGGGAGGTATTTCAAGCTGCTCTTGGAGGTGTTTGGGGCTGCTAAGTTTAGTGGCCCTGTGTGTTTAGCTTTTCTAATTGTTTGAACTGCTATTACTTGCTGTAAGAGACTGTCAGGCCTAAAACAACTGAAGTATAGAGTGCCACAAGTGTATGCTAACTACTTCAAATTACTTACTGTATTTAAAATGAGTTGAAACAACACAATTTTTAAGTTTTTTGGGAACAACCTAATTTTATTCTTTTTTGTTCAATCCACTTAAATTGAAAAAAATGATTAGGTTAACTCAATCAATTTGTTTTGGGAAAGAATTGCATGAAACCCAGCATTTTTTACAGTGCATGTGGAACTTGTTTATGCTTCTTGTTGGCAATATTTGAAAACATTGAGGTCGATGTTGTTATGGGCTACAGCTTTATATTTGACTCTCCTCTGAGGTCATGGGAGGACTTTGGAAAAACACATTCGCATTACATACATCCTTATTCCGATTAAAATCCCAATTAATGTAATTGGTCACATGTGGTGAGAGGGCTGTGTTATTTATTTATTATTTGTTTGCACTTTCACTGTTTTGGCAATATTCACCACAAAAACAAAGCTGTTTTACATAATTTGTGTGTGTGTGTGTGTGTGCGTGCGTGCGTGTGTATGTGTGTTTTGTGAAGAACAGCTAATGCATTGGGTACGAAGTACTACGAACCACTACAAGAATCAGTCATTTGCCCTCTTCTGGGTCAACATGGTACATACCACCTCTTCCAACCAGCATGCCCGGGATAGTCGTATACACTAAGTTTGAGATTAGGACAGAGTTGCAGAGTCTCTCCAAAGTTTTTTACTTGAAATTTTGAAGACTTTCATTTGAGAAATTGTAGGATTCTTGTTGAAAACATTTTAAGTCACTTTTTAAGACTGAACACTTAATATGCAAGTGAGAAATTACATTATTTCCAGCATTATTTTTTTTTATTATTTGTGCCTACGTTACAGCATCTCTTTCATGTTACTGTCCCTTCCTTTTTCCCTCTCTCCACTCTAACCCTGTTCTACTCACAGGTGCATGCGCTCACATTTTGTAATTTGATTTTTTTTTGTAACGCTTTGTTTTTTTTTTTTGCTTTAACTCTGTGATTTATGCACTTGTGCATTGATGATGCATATTCGAAGTGGTGGTAAATTGCACTAAAAAAGATTATTTGGTTTTTAATCACAAGTGCTACATAGTCCCAAATCTCTTAAGTACCATTACTAGTGCTATATAGCATTTAAATTAGTTCCTCAATAATTATGAGCTAAATAACAACTTAGTGGTGCCATGCACTTTTTTGACTTTTTTTCTATGGTGCTTTTTTGTATTTTGTATTAGAGTTGGCAATAGTACTGCAGACACATTTTGTCTATAAGTCTAGACAGAAGTCATCTTTGTTGCCAAGCACTTAACCTTGTAAAGACCTTTTGATTTTCTTTCTTTTTTTTTTTTTACTTTAAAATGCTGCAGCTAGGACAGTTTTTCTCCATTGAGTTAGCCTCACACATAGGTAGTTTTATTGAACCATATATTTTTCTTGCTGTGGTTCCATTTTTTTGCCACACTCGTCTTCTGTAGATAGGCAGTATTTTTGGATGTATTTCCATTCAAATATCTTGACTTTGGATTGTGGTTATATATCTACTTTTTAATTCTTGTCATGTTAAGCAGCTACTGTGGTGGTCATGGAGGAGTGGAGAGCATGAAACTGATTCCTGTGACACTCCAGGGACAGATGAGGTCCAGCTTCCAGCCTCCAGCGCCTTGACTGCAGCTCAGCACAAGACGTTTGGCCAGTGGAGAAATGGTTGTGCCCAACTGAGCCTGGTTTCTCTCAAGGTTTTTTAATTCTTCACTTTCACCAATTGGTGAAGTTTTTTCCTCGCCGCTGTCACCACTAGCTTGCATAGTTCAGGATCTGTAGAGCTGGTCATCGTTGGATTTGCTCGTCAGTATTTGGACTCTCAGTAGTGATTATTAAACCACACTGAACTGAGCTAAACTGAACTGAGGTTAAACACTGAAAACTGAACTGACACTGTTTCAATTTACTATGATCTTTCATGTGAAGCTGCTTTGACACAATCTACATTGTAAAAGCGCTATACAAATAAAGGTGAATTGAATTGAATTGAAATCCTAAGTAATCCTTGTATTGCGATTAAAATAAGCCTGAACAAAGAAACAGTCATCAGACATCTTTATAAAAACATAGTATAACATTTTATGCGAAGTGAATAAACCTCATAATAAATTTCAAAATAATAATAAAAAATAAATAAATCAGTCATCAGTATTTTACTCCATGCACAATTCAAAAATTGGCGTAATGCAAGAGAAAGAATATTCAACATTGATTTTGCAGCAAGTTGACCTGAAGAAAAAATTAAAGTGACGCACCCTTACTGGAGATGTTGTCATGTTAAATCTATAGATGCACTATTCACATGTTTGCTGAAAGTTGTTTTGGCCCAGCTTTGCTTTGGCAAAGGTCAGTGTTGACAGAACCAATTCATTTCCAGTGGAAAACAAGCAAATTAAAGGTGCCACAGAATGAAAATGGAAGACAAGCAAATTAAAGGTGCCATCGCGTGAAAATCTGAATATACATAGGCATAGCTGAATAATAAGAGTTCAGTAATGACATGGAAATGACATACCGTGAGTCTTGTTTCCTCATTCTCATGTAAATATAATGAGTATAAAATCCCAGTAAAAAACAGGCCAGTTGGAACAAAACACAAACTCTGATGACCCACATGGCATGATTAATATGCACACCCCAATGAGCATTTGATTTCCACAGTGTTTCCTAATGAGATTAGAACAGCTTTTTTTATAATATTTTTCCTCTTTTTTTTAAGCTTGTATTTTACTATAGTATGGGGCTCTTATTTTGAAAACAAGCTCTCAGGTAATGCAGCCAACCAGTCATGGAGTATCTAAGCTCATCACAGCTACATAAGTTGACAGAATGTTGGAAAAAAATGGATTATAAAATTATTCAGCATCCCTGTCTAATTTGAATGGCTAACAGTGGTACTGGTCACCTAGTAACTAACAGTAAATAAAACAAGAAAAGCATAATGGACTACAATTAGGTTTAATGTTCGCTATGTCTGAATTTATTCAGCTTGCATTTACATGTATTATCACAGCTGGACCATGGCATAAGCAAGCTGAGTGGCTAATCCATTGGCATAATACATAATCCTTAAATGGAAGGCGTTTGGGATAACCACAACCCTTCCTAGAGCTGGCCAAACTATGCTATCGGGGGAGAAGAGCATTGTGAGAGAGGTAAAGAAGAACCCAAAGATCACTGTGGCTTAGCTCCAGAGATGCAGTCGGGAGATGGGAGAAAGATATAGATAGACAACCTAACTGCAGCTCTCCACCAGTCTGTGCCTTTTGACAGAGTGGCCCAACAAAAGCCTCTCCTTATTGCAAGACAAATTAAAAAACACCTGAAGGACTCCAAGATGGTGGGGAATAAGATTCTCTGGTCTGATGAGACCAAGATAGAACTTTTTGGTCTTAATTCTAAGCTTTTTGTGTGGAGAAAACCAGCCACTGCTCATCGCCTGTACAATACAGTTTTAACAGTGAGGCATGGATGGTGGCATCATCATGCTGTGTGGGTGTTTTTCAGTGGCAGGGACAGGACGACTGATTGCAATTGAGTGAAAGATGGAATGCGGCCAAGTACAGGGATATCCTGGACGAAAACCTTCTCCAGAGTGCTCAGGACCTCAGATTGAGTCAAAGGTTTAACCTTCCAACAAGACAATGACTCTAAACACACAGTTAAAATAACGAAGGAGTGGCTTCACAACAACTGTTTTGCAGACATGTTTTACACTGAGGTTATAACTCTAAAGCATGCAGAATGTAATCTGTGATCATTGTAATGAAGCTAATTTCAATAATACATTTAACAATGAGCGATGGAATCACAATTTAGACTTCTTCAGTCTCATAAGTCAAGTTATTAAATATTAAGAAGATATGCACAAGACTTTAGCAGTTGAAATTGAAAGTTGTTAATTATTGAACAGATGATTAATCAGTCTGACAAATCATCATCGTACACACAGCACATTTATTCATTCATTCATCTGTTTGTTTATTTGTTTGCTTGCTTGCTACAGGAACCAATATAGTCACTGTGCTAGGCAACTGTTCATCTGTGTGTCGTAACTCCTTCAGGGTTAGTGCATATTTCTTGAAAATGATCTTCATCGGTTACCTGTCTCTCTTTCCACCCTCATACTCCTACTCCTTGTCAGGGTTCAGGCATTTTAGCTTTGTCTTTTGATCTTTTCTCAAATCGTAATGTTCGCTGCCTCACTGGCTTCTCTGACATTTTTATACCTGCTGTATGCCAGCAAAAGGAAAGGGAAAAAACAAAACAAAAAACAAGTTCTGTTCGCCTTGATGATTTCAAAATGGACACTTTCCACCAAAGAATAAGTTCTTTCTTATAAATACGTGTTGTTTTCACTGGATAAATTTTACAAAGGTAAGATAATTTGATTTCTTGATTTCCTGATTTCAATATGGATCTAGAAAACTTAAGATGAATGGACACTTCAGTCTTTTCTCTTTTCTAATGAATTCACTAAATACAGATGGCATGCAATGAAACCATAAACTTTCAGTTAATTTTTTTTTAAAAAACATTTTAAGGTAAACAATATTAGCCTATATATTTATTATATATATTATATTAGGCTATATATATTTTCAATAGTCGACAGAACAAACCATCTTATACAATAACTTGCCTAATTACCCTGAACCTGCCTAGTTAACCTAATTAACCTAGTTAAGCCTTTAAATGTCACTTTAAGCTGTAGAGAAGTGTCTTGAATAGTCAAATATTATTTACTGTCATCATGGCAAAGATAAAAAAAATCAGTTATTAGAAATGAGTTATTAAAACTATTATATTTAGAAATGTGTTGGGAAAATCTCTCTGTTAAACAGAAATTGGGGGAAAAAAATAGACAGGGAGGCTAATAATTCTGACTTCAACTGTATGTGTGTGGGTTAGTTATACAGGTTTTTTGTATATATATATATATATATATATATATATATATATATATATATATGTGTGTGTGTAAAGTTTATTGCATATAGTTAACTTTTTATGTATTTTGTTGGTGGTTTGTTCCAGGAAGGGATGGAGCCAAAAATATAAAATGGCTTAAGCTTGGTGTGGGGAGAAGTTGGTAGTATAGGAAGAGTGCTTATGTAATAGCTTAAATCTCTTGATTTCACAGTTGCAGTATTCATTCATTTAATTTCCTTCGGCTTAGTCCCTTTGTTTATCAGTGATCGCCACAGTGGAATGAACCGCCAACTTATCCAGCATATGTTTTACATAGCAGATGCCCGTCCAGCTGCAACCAAGTACTGGGAAACTTCCATACTCATTCACACACATTCACTATGGCCAATTTAGTTTATTCAATTCACCTCCAAAGCACATGTCTTTGGACTGTGGGAGAAACCAGAGCACTTGAAGGAAACTCACGCAAACACAGGGAGATGAACATATGCAAACTCCCCACAGAAATCCTAACTGACCCAGCCCGGACTTGAACCAGCGACCTTCTTGTTGTGAGGCGACAGTGCTAACCACTGCACCACCGTGTCATCCCTAATTGCAGTATTGCACAAAAATATATTTTTCTTTTTTTAGTTAAATGTTTATTTTCCATTGCGTCTTTATGTTTGTTGAGACATCACTCACTGCACCTGTAAATAAAACTCATGTTACCATGAAGTCTAAGTCACCCAAATCATGATTTGGAGCAGCTGGCAATCACTAATCAGGTCAGTCAGGTCCTTATGGTAACTGTACACCATTGTCAACTGACAGTTTAGTCAACATTGTAGACTAAAAATGTTTTCAAAATACTTTTGTTTTTAAGTAGTTGTCTGATCACATGTTATCTAATGTAAGGGCCAGCAACATGATGATTTGACCACTACGGCCCTATAGAGCTAGAGTGTATTGTAGCCCTCCTAAATGCAATTGCAACAGAAGAAAACAGTTCTTCAAATAGAAGGAAACACAGTGAAGACAAAATCCAACTAGTCAGGTATGGTAAAGTTTCACAAAGTGCCAGACTGCACTCACACTGCACTTTGCATACTGGAGCAGCTATATCCTTATGATGAGATAGAAGCGCTCGCGCTCAGCAATGAGAAGTGCATGTTTGACAATCAGTGACACAGCACTCTTACTATATATTCCTGAACAGATCAAGTGCTTTTCACAGTCGTGCTGCATATATCAGTAGGTTTGCAAGGTGGCAGCTGATGTTCAGTGACAATTTTGCAGCTTTAATAACAATTATAGTTCCTTTTTATTGATAAGGTGGAAATGAATTATGAAATTGAGCCTTGAGCATATTGTGCTTCCTTTTCCAGGTGACCATAGGTGAGAAACAGACAGACTAACATTAGCTTAAATGCCATAATTAATGCAACCTCCAAATCCTTTTTGAGGTTTGAATTTTAAAATAGTTTTTATGCGTTATGTGTATGCTAGTGCATAAATATATCTGCATTACAATCTGGATTTAAACTGACAGAATAGAGTGTCTCTACCTTCTGTTGAACAGTGTAGGTGCAAAGTGAGAAAAAAATTTACTGTCTGCAGTTAGCTTTCACAACCATGGTATTATCAACTGGCCAGAATTTTGGAACCCAATGGAGCTATAATGTGATAGGAGTTCATACAGGGCAGCTAACTCATTGACAGCTAACTCAACTCAGGATTTGTAGGTAATCAACAAAATTCATACAGTTTTAATCATTCATTTTCTTTTCGGATTAGTCCCTTTATTAATCTGGCATCGCCACAGCAGAATGAACCGTCAACTTATCCAGTATGTTTTTACACAGCGGATGCCCTTCCAGCCCCGACCCGTCACTGGGAAATCCATTTAAATTCATTCACACACATACATTACGGACAATTAAGCCTACCCAATTTGTATAAAAAAAGAAAACTGTACAAAATATGAGAAAATGGTTCTGCATACAACAGGTTTAGCAATAATAATAATAATAATAATAATAATAATAATAATAATAATAATAATAATAAACAACGCTATTAAATGCAGTTATGTGAGGTGTTATGAGTATGGAATACACATCTCTAAGTCATTTATATATTTTAAGTTTGGAAAGGATGGATTAGGAAAGTAGGAAATAAAGTTTTAACTTTATAATAATATAGGAGTAATAACAACAATAATATAGGAATAAAAGTCAGTGAATGGAACAAGACAATTAATGTAATATTTTACCAGAAATAAAAGTATTTTTTTAAAGAAGACAAGAGAAGAAAATTATATATGAATAAATAAAACAGATTTCTATAGATTTCCACAATTTATGCTTTTGATAATAAAGTTTGTCCTCCAAAATGACTGATTGAATGCATTGTTTCAGTGGTGAGTTCATCAGTTCATCTAAAAATAAAGCCAATTACCAATGAAACATTTGCTCTGCTTTCATTTCTCCAATTACTCCTGAATAACTGGCTTCAGCAAAGCTGCAACAATTTTTCTCATTCATTAGCATATTTTTCCGAAAGCAAACATTATGTTTATAAAGCTACAGTACGAATCTTAGCACTGCATGAGTGAGCTGTAATAGCCTGTTCTCAAACCTGCAATTATGATTCATTTTCTAACCGCACATAACTAGCAATACAGATTGCAACAAGGCTTTGCTTCATATGCATAATGAAGAGCTTTATGTCATCTGTCAACCCCTTTTAAGTACTCCCAAGACTAGTACCAAACAGTAATTGGTTACTGTGCATGTTAATGAAGGTGAAGAGAAACATGTTGCCACTGGGTTTTTATGATGATGCATTTGACTACTTTACTGTACATATAGTGTGGGGGAAAATGGTGAATTATTAATGCATTTAAATGTATGAATGAAAAAAACATGTAAGTAAATTAAATAAAAATTTAATTTGTTTGATTTATGCAAACGTATTGTTTTTTTTTTTCTTCACTTTACAATAAGGTTTTATTAGATAATGTTAAAAAAATTATTTATGGACGTGAACAAACAATGAAAAATTCATCTATTACAGTATTTGTTCACGTTAGTTAATCAAAATACAGTTGTTCGTTTTAGTTCATATTATCTCACGGTGCATTAACTAATGTTAACAAGCATTCATTTTGATGTTAATCATGCATTAGTAAATGTTGAACTACTATATGATTAATAAATGCTGCTTATTATTTGTTTATGTTAGTAAATTTATTAACTACTTATTGTATGTATAGTGTCAGCGAATACTTTATATCAATTTATATTAATCATTTTCTGCTATTAGTGTCTGCACTGGATATATTGTGCACCTCAGTATACTGTATGTATAAAAAAGAAAAAAAATCAAATTTTTTGTATGTTTGTAGTAAATGATTCCAATTATGAAAGCTACACACAGCAAATGTTTGATTTTGTTAATGCCATCTATTGCTTGCAAAAAAGACATCAACATGACACCAACAAATTACAATACCAATGCAATTTACAGTGAAGTATAATTCAGTAAATTTCAAGAAAAAAACAGCAATAAAAAAGTAGTCAAATTCAAAACAAGATATTTAAGCAATGCTGCTTGTACAGTATCTCTTCAAATCAGTTTTATTTTGATTTAATATACTACAGTATACTGTAAATGATGTACTGTAAAATGAGTGTGAAAAAGTTTGAGAGTAGGCATGCCTGTACTTTCCATTAATTCTTGCTTTTTCTATATAAAAAAAAAAAATTGATAAATTATATATTCACATCTTTTTGGTACCAGCTCATTTGAACAAAGAATCAATTAATTTAACTGACTGCAATCCAGTTATCAAATCAGCCAACGTACTTTTTTACACCCATTTTCATTACCCCATCCTCAGATGTGTGTGTGTGTGTGTGTTTAATCTGGCATTATCACACTGCTCTGTGGTGTTCATAAAATTTGGCATTTGATTTCTAATAAGTCAATGTGCCATAGCTCTATAGAAAGACTAGGATCATAAGACATAATGCGGTTGTGCGATTTGTCAGACATAGCACAGTGCTCATTCAGCAAAGGCACAGATTAACAGATGTATTTTTGTCATGATCACCAACGATCTAACAACCCGAGATCACTGGTAAACACCCACATTCACATGAACTACAATTATGCCATGTTATGGACTACATATTCAGTCATGCAACACACACACCTGCTCCAAGTCACCAGTGATTGCAAAAACTCACACAGCTGAAGCTGCTCTCAGACTGATTACTTGGACTATAAGCACAGCTCAAACACACACAATGTTGCTGATTCTTGAAAGCTGTATAGGGAACATTACAACGCAGTTTCCCTTGCTTTGTTTTGTTTGATTATCCCTGTATGCTGCCTGCCTTTTGACCGCTTGCCTGCTATTATGACTACGACTCTGGATTGGCCATGTATATTTGTTTGTTCCTGTTTTGACCACAGCTTGTTTGACTACTCTGTCAATAAGGACCTGCATAAGTATCCTCACTACGTTGTCAGCATCACCATCACTGTTACAGATTTCAATCTTGATCTGAATGTGCCTAATGTTGGAGCACATTTGATCATTTCTGGAAGCTTATTTCAGCAGCAGGTTAAAATGTAATTTTTTAAAAAAAAAATCCATTAAAGTAAAATATTTTTACTTGCATACATTTGCTTATCTCTTCTGTGTGTACCACCATGTTCATATATGAGACCCTAAGACTTTTTGTGTTCTTTAGCGGTTTCAGTTTTTTTTTTGTCCCAATACCAAATGTATTTTTGATATTCTTGTCCTTTGCATGTTTTCAGCAAACAAAACAGGCTATTGTGTTAATCAGAGTTAATATTCCAGCCAGTCTCTTTTAGGCTGAGTTCAGACTGCATGATTTCAGCCCCGATTTTGAACAGCTGACAGGTTTTGAGAAATCACAGTCAAATTCCTGAAATCACAGACAAATCGGTGCTCGTTTATGTGAGTAAAACTCACACAGTGTGATCCATCAAAGATGCAGTCTGAGAGAATCGCCTGTGAGATATTTGGCATGCTAAACATCTGGAGCTGTCAGCAATTCAAAACCTGCCGTGTGAAATTGTCACAGATTGGCCAGGCTCTTCCACCAGTATCACGCAACGAGCATCTTCACCTGAGTATTAACCACGCACAGCTGCACCCAATCACTCAGACTCACTATATAAGCACACACCTCACTTCACTCATTGTCTGGTCTCGTTCCTACGAAGCGGACTCTTAGTGAACACCTCCTGGTAATCACTAGCCTTCGATCTCTGCAAATTGTACTTACCTACTCTCTGTTTCTTCCAGTCTGTCCAGTGTTCCCAGTATCCTGTCAGCTTTGTGTGTATCGTCAGTCTGTCTTCCCCGCAAGCCCTCTGGTGTGTGCATTCGGTCTTCCTCAGTGTCTGTCGTCCAACCTGCCACAAAGGATCATCAGATCAACCAAACTCCATTCACTTCTCCTCAGTTCTCCTTGTGTGCTCCTCTGTTGGAAATAAACATTGTTAATAACTTACTCACCTTGTTTGTCCGTCTGCTTCCCTAACAGAAGACCGGACCTTCTACAATCAACAGCATGAGCACTCACGATCCCATTTAGGAGTTGGTGGACTCGCTGAAGAGAGTCTTATCACCATCTGCTCCACTTCCCGACGCACCACCAGCACCGAGCACTTCTTCACCGTCCACCCACTCATCCAGTCCCATGGCTCGACCAGCGCCCTACTCTGGCGGGGCGGAGGAGTGCAATGGATTTCTGTTACAATGTTCTCTGGTATGCACCATGCAACCTGAGTTATATCCCTTCTCTCTGGGTCGGCTCTTCGGTGGGCTGAAACCATCTGGCAACAGTCTGGGCCGGTAACAAGCTCCATTCAAACATTCACCAAGTATTTTAAGGAGGTTTTTGGTCGCGCAGATGCAGAAGTAGCAGCCGGAGAACAGTTATACCATCTCAAACAGGGAGCCATGTCCACTCAGGATTATGCGCTCCGATTCCGCACTCTGGCTGCTGCTAGCGAATGGAATGAGCGATCTCTCCTCACCACTTACCGGCTCGGATTGGAGCCCAGCCTCCGATTACAGCTGGCAGCCCTCGACGATACCATGGGGTTGGAGAAATTCATTCAACAATCTCTCCGCTGTTCTGATCGTCTGAGGGTCTACCAGCAGGAACTTCCACCAGTACCCCAAGCACTCCTCCGTTCGCCAGAGCCAGCCGTCCCTCCAGAACCAGAACCAATGATCGTGGAATCTGGTAGACTCACGATCACTGAGCGACAGAGGAGGCTGACCCGGGGTCTGTGACATGTCAGACTGGACTGTTCCATTCGTCCAGCACGTTCCTTGGTGAGTGTGTTCAGTTCTCCCATTGAAAAGATGCAGCCTCTCACTACCAATGTTCAGTTAACTACCCCTTCTGTCTCCATTTCAGTCACGGCCCTCATCGACTCCGGGTCAGCTAGAAATTTCATCTCGTACGCCCTCTGCCACCACCTCCAGCTTAACACCGAAGCCTCGACGCACGTCTACCAGATTCAACCCATAACCAACGATATCCATTCCCAGGCACGTATCCATTGTAAATGTGAACCTATCAATCTCCAAGTGGGATTACTCCACAAAGAGGAGATTCAATTTCTGGTTCTGGAGGGTGCATCTATGGATATCATCCTAGGGCGCCCGTGGCTGGTGAAGCACGATCCTATCCTCTCTTGGGGCACAGGAGAAATAAAGAGATGGGGTGAAGACTGCAGATCCAGTTGTTTTCCCGACCTACCAAATTCAGAGACCCCTTACCATCTACGTCACGTCTGTCGAAAGTCCAGTCAATAAACGATCCATCCAGATCCCGAAGATCTACTCCGCATACGAGGACGTATTTTGCCCCAAGAGAGCTTCCCAGCTACCTCCACATCGGCCATGGGACTGCGCAATAGACCTGCTTCCAGATGCTCCTATGCCCAAAGGTAGGATCTACCCGTTGTCCCTTCCGGAAACTAAGGCCATGGAGGAGTATATTCAGGAGGCTCTGAGTCAGGGGTATATTTGTCAGTCCACGTCACCCGCGGCCTCAAGCTTCTTCTTCGTGGCCAAGAAGGATGGAGGGTTGGGGCCTTGTATAGATTATCGAGTCCTGAATCAAGGAACAATTAAATTTAGATATCCCCTTCCTCTCGTCCCTGCGGCCCTGGAACAACTCCGATCCGCCAAGGTATTCACCAAGTTGGACCTCCGCAACGCCTACAATCTGATAAGAATACGCGAGGGGGACGAGTGGAAGACTGCGTTTGTGACCCCTACAGGGCACTACGAATACCTGGTCATGCCCTATGGTCTGGTCAACGCCCCCTCCGTATTCCAAAACTTCATCCATGAAGTCCTCCGGGAGTTCCTCCATGTCTCCGTCATAGTCTACATTGATATCCTGATTTACTCCCGGAGTGAGGCCGAACATCGCCACCACGTTGCGGAGGTCCTACAAACCCTCAGAAGACACCAGTTATATCTCAAGGCAGAGAAATGCTCATTGCACTTACCATCTGTTCAGTTCCTAGGGTACGTCATCGACCAAAAAGGGGTTCGCATGGACGAGGGGAAGGTCACTTCCGTTGTCTCCTGGCCAGAACCCACAACCATTAAAGAGCTCCAACGATTTCTAGGGTTTGCCAATTTCTATCGACGTTTCATCCACAACTACAGTCTCATCACCACTCCATTGACCAACTTACACAGAAATCAACCCAAGAAACTCTCCTGGCCTCCCGAAGCTGCCGCAGCCTTCCAAAACCTCAAGCAATCCTTCACTCAAGCTCCACTCCTGACTCACCCTGATC
This sequence comes from Danio aesculapii, assembly GCF_903798145.1. NCBI lineage: Eukaryota > Metazoa > Chordata > Actinopteri > Cypriniformes > Danionidae > Danio > Danio aesculapii. Next base: position 14,249,546 of record NC_079453.1, read on the forward strand.
CTAACCTACCTTTCGTGGTTGAAGTAGATGCATCGACCACTGGAGTGGGAGCCATCCTATCACAACATCATGGTACACCAGCATTACTCCATCCATGCGCCTATTTCTCAAGGAAGCTCAGCCCGGCGGAAAGGAACTATGACATCGGAAATCGAGAACTATTGGCTATCAAGCTCGCCCTGGAGGAATGGCGACACTGGCTGGAGGGAGCCAAACATCCTTTCCAGGTGATTACAGACCACAAAAATTTACAATACCTCAAAGAAGCTAAAAGACTCTGTCCTCGTCAGGCCCGGTGGTCCTTGTTCTTCTCCCGATTTCAATTCTCAATATCATACCGACCTGGATCAAAAAACATCCGAGCAGATGCACTTTCCCGAATTTATGATCAACCAGAAATCATGGAAACCCCAGCCAAGATCCTCCCAGAACAGATCACTGTCTGTCCCATCACCTGGTCCGCTCCTACAGTCGTCGCCACTCCAGACTCCAGGATTCCGCCGGGCTGTCCCCCCAATCGACGCTTCATCCCTGAAAACCAACGGGTAGATCTGATTCATTCCAGCCATACATCTTTGGGCACAGGGCATCCCGGGGCCAACAACACCCTCTCGCTGCTATCCCAACGCTTTTGGTGGCCGAACATGGCGAGGGATGTGAGGAGATATGTTCAAGGCTGTAGAGAATGCGCTATGTCGAAGAGTCCTCGCCATCTACCTGCAGGTAAACTCCATCCCTTGCCCATTCCGAACCGCCCCTGGTCACACCTAGGAGTTGACTTCATGACAGATCTCCCATAATCTGAAGGTAATACCTGCATTTTAGTCATTGTCGATCGATTTTCCAAATTCTGTCGTCTGATTCCCTTGAAGGGTCTGCCCACAGCCCTAGAAACCGCCGAAACCCTATTCAACCATGTCTTCCGATGCTTTGGGTTACCTGAAGATATAGTCTTGGACCGAGGACCCCAATTCATCTCCAGACTATGGAAAGCCTTCTTCAGACTCCTAGGTGTGACCGTCAGCCTCTCGTCTGGCTATCATCCACAGACCAACGGCCAGACAGAGAGGAAGATCCAAGAAGTGGGGCGGTTCCTCAGGACCTTCTGTCACGGTCATCAAAACTCCTGGAGCCAGTTTCTGGGCTGGGCGGAATACGCCCAGAATTCCCTGCGGCAACCTACCACCGGACTTACGCCATTCCATTGCATTCTGGGCTTCCAACCTCCACTCTTTCCCTGGGATGGCGAACCTTCTGATGTCCCCGCAGTGGATTACTGGTTCCGGGAGAGCGAGAGGGTCTGGGACGATGCTCATCACCATCTCCAGAGGGCAGTTCGCAGAGCCAAGGAGGTGTCTGACAAGAGGAGGGTTCCAGGTCCTATCTATGCGCCGGGGCAGAAAGTTTGGCTCTCCACCAGAGACATCCGCTTGCGACTGCCCTCCCAAAAACTTAGTCCCAGATTTGTTGGTCCCTTCACCATCCTGGAACAGGTCAACCCAGTCACTTATAAGTTACAGTTACCACCACAATACAGAATCCACCCCACATTCCACGTGTCACTCCTCAAACCCTTTCACGACCCTCTGATTCCCTCCACAGAGCCTGGCCATGAAGAGGAACCTCCTCCCCCACTGATGTCAGAAGAAGGGTCTATCTATAAGGTCAAGGACATTCTACGGTCATCTGGAATACCTTGTCAACTGGGAGTGATATGGTCCGGAGGAGAGGTCTTGGGTCCCCAGATCAGATATATTAGATCCCGCACTTATGGAGGGGTTCCACTCCAATCACCCTGAGTTCCCAGCACCTCGTGGACGTGGTAGACCACCATGGCGTCGGAGGTTTAGGCCCTCAGGAGCGGGCCCTGGGGAGGGGGGTAATGTCACGGATTGGCCAGGCTCTTCCACCAGTATCACGCAACGAGCATCTTTACCTGAGTATTAACCACGCACAGCTGCACCCAATCACTTAGACTCACTATATAAGCACACACCTCACTTCACTCATTGTCTGGTCTCGTTCCTACGAAGCGGACTCTTAATGAACACCTCCTGGTAATCACTAGCCTTCGATCTCTGCAAATTGTACTTACCTACTCTCTGTTTCTTCCAGTCTGTCCAGTGTTCCCGGTATCCTGTCAGCTTTGTGTGTATCGTCAGTCTGTCTTCCCCGCAAGCCCTCTGGTGTGTGCATTCGGTCTTCCTCAGTGTCTGTCATCCAACCTGCCACAAAGGATCATCAGATCAACCAAACTCCATTCACTTCTCCTCAGTTCTCCTTGTGTGCTCCTCTGTTGGAAATAAACATTGTTAATAACTTACTCACCTTGTTTGTCCGTCTGCTTCCCTAAAAGAAATGAGTTCTGACTGAAAATAACATTGGCGATCACCTACAGCCAATGAGAGAGCAGCATCCACTAGTATGTGTATCTGCAGGCCAGCGGGTGATTGGGGGAGAAGTTAAAAGCCAAGAAATGGAGGAAAAACTAGTGGAAATTTGGCAGGAGCACCTGTGTCTGTTTGACTTGTCATCTGAGCAATACCACAACCGGGTCGAAAAAGAAAAAGGGTTGAGGAGAAATTGCTATTTCCCTTTAAAGCCAGGTGAGCAAAACAAGTCCATTTTCTACCCCACTAAGGGCATCTTTCTTATTATGTTGTTAATAACAAAAGATATACTACGTGACCTTTTTATGTTACTTCTCACGTGTGTTTGTGAGACGTAGTTTGCGAACCGAGATGAAGTTGTTGGCAATTCTTTCATGCAGTCATGCCTGTCATGCCTGTCGCTGCTCCATCTTGCAGGATAAGTGAGGAAATGCTACCCCAGATACTCATGCAGTGTGAAAACATCTGTGACACTACTATTTTGAAAAATGTGCAGTCTAAAACTCGGCATTAGATCCATTGTCTCTGAGAAGCAACCTCTCAATAAAATGCTGAGAACTGCCAGTTTGCTTATCTTAACCGTGTTTACACATTTTCAGTCCCAAAACGGCAGTTCTCATGTAAACGAACAAGCAAAAGTATAAAAAGTTTCCAGTTTTGTCATGAAAGGTTGTGTAAATGAGCCCCTGAGTTTTACAGGCTTTCTTTTCACAGATTAACTTTAGCTTCAGATGAGTTAGACCTATGATCAAACAGCCCTAAGTTAAAAAAAACATGTTAGCAAATTGGTTTAAATGCAATATGTGCTGAAAAATATAACAAAACAAGCAATTTGCAAGCAATACAACCACAATTGCTTTTGCGTTTTCAACACAACACAAGGGTTGAGGCATTTAAACCTATTTAAGGATAGTACAACACAAGAATTGTACAAATTTGTGTGTGCTTTTGAGTATGTTTAGGGGCTGCAACGCACCCAAGGGTATAATCAGAAAACTGGCAATTAATAGAAAAAGATCTGCATGAATGTTTGTATCATCATCATCATAAAAAAATGATCTCAGTACTGGCATTTCATTTTTAAAGTCACAGTGTGGTTATTAATTAATTTGGTAGTACGTAAAAAAAGTGAGGACGCAAATTTAAAGTTACATTATACAATTTTCACTACTAGAAGGCATGTGTTCACAACAAACAAAGGTGTAGTTTGATGATGCCATCACTGAGTGACTAATCATAGAAGTTGTGATCTTCATTACATTCCACAGGATTCCTTGAAATCATGTTTATGGAGTAGCAAAAGTGCTAAAGTGTTAAACTTATGATGGGAGTATGAAGCAGAGTAAGGGTGAAACCTGTCAAAGTGAAACAAGGTCACTGAAATGAGGATGATGATGATAGAGAGCAACATGGCATGAAAGCAGAAGATCTTTTATTATGCCACAGTCAACTCCTTCTGGTTCTGTGATCTTCGTCATGATCTTGTGAGAAATAGTAGCCTTGTTTAATCATAATTAATACATTTAAAGCCTCATTCACACTACATGCGATTCACAGCGGCAAAGTGACAAGCGACCATTCATTTCAACAGAGAGTGAGCGACTTCCGGTTATCTCCGTCTACAGGAGTGACAGCAACTAGGTGTGTTGGGCGATGCGACAAAGTTGAGAATCCTTCAACTTGTAAACGAAGAGCGACTTTCTTGAGTGACAGCCAATGGAACACCAGTAGAGCTCACGTGATCAGCTCTCAGCTCACTCAAAGGCCGGCTGTATATTTGTGCTGTATATACCTACACATCCCCACGTTTGAGCAACAGGCAGCTACAAAGTCATTGCTATGGCTCGTTTCTGGTGAGTGGTACAGTACAGTACGGGTCACCTTTATCAAGCTTGCATTTCCATTGCTAAAAGTGTACCCTTTTGGTGGGCATGGTGTACGACAAAGTTTCAGACGATGTAATTTTTACTCGAGGAATTGTCTACAGTAACGCTGTACGGGTCGTTCACATATCATATGAGAAGCATTTCTCACAAAACAGATGCTTTATAGACATACAAACTTCTGTATAAATGTTTAACTTTTCTATGAACAGGATTTGATTATAACTGCAGATCAATGAAAACCTACTGTAACGTCTGCAATTATATCAAATAAATAAATAAATAAATGCAACATATATGAACACACCCCCTTACAGTCTCCGATATGTTACCATTTACAGAAAAACTTTACACAGCATACATTTAGACCTCATTTGTGTTAAAAAAACAACTTGAAATATAGCCCACAGTCAGTGCAAACCTCTCATCTGTGTCTTTATTCTTTAGCAGCACGTCTAGCCTCTCCTTAGAAAGTATTTCCATCATTTCGAGTTCATATTAGTCCAAAAAGTGATAATAATAGTTAAACATGGCAGTTTGTTCATGTTTTAGGTTGCAGACGCATCATTTGCTGCTGTTTTTTCCTGCTTCTCCTTTGTGTTTTCACGCTTCACTCTCGTGTTTGTTCCTTTTTGACAGGATCGGATATCAAATCGCTTCAATGATCATGCGCACGTTATAAATATGAGCTCAAAAAAGTTGTTTCCAATATAGATGAGATCGCGAGCTCTCTGGACAAAGTAAAACCGTTTGCACTTTTAGACGAGCTCGTAAAACAACAACAGGGCACAGCAGATTCTGTTCTTCTTGGCTTTGTGGATGTTCATCAAGACGACAACAAGGTTTGTTTGAGCTCGGGTCGACCATGGCTCATTATTGTATGCAACTAGTATTACGGTGTAATCTCTCGGCTGTGTATTTAAAACATAACGGTTCCTTTGTTTTCATTCTGGCTTGTTGCGTGAGCGAATGACGTATCTCTGTAAACCAATAGCGTTCAGCTGCGCGTCTTGCTCTGCCTTTTGGTACCCTTTGCAAAGTACCGTACCGTACCGTACCACTCAGTGGAAACAGGCCATTAGTCTGAATGAGGCATAACACATTGTACAGTCTATGAAATTGCGCAACATATTTAAGCCTCTTTGGGTTTTCCCTGTTTTCTATAAAACCGAATTAGATATTGCAGATGTATGGTGTCATTAGCAAGATCGCACAAGAGGACTAGTTACCAGTTAAAATTGCTTATTTCTGATGATTTGGACATTCTTCAAACATTTGGGATAATGCAAGAACCTTAGTTAACAAAAATATAGAAAACTGTTCTAGTGGTTTTTAGATATTTTAAACAACTCTTACATGTTCTGTAATGAATTGCAAAATGAAAATAATATATTTAAAATCAATTGTACTATACAGTAGTTTCTTAAAAGATGAGGTTTCATCGGCTGTTTCTTTGCAGTTATTTACATAACTTCACTGTTCAAATAAAAGGCAAGTGGCTATAGCAAGAGAACGACATATTACATTGTGTAATGGAAGCAGGCTTTCATATTCCCACTGTGCATCTCAGGGCATCTTGGTGAAATAGGATAGTGATTGCCCACTATTTCAGCAGCCTTAGTAGCAGAAGGTTTTTTCTCATCTATTTTCTTCATAGGCTATTCGGGCTTACAATGGATCTATTGAAATGAGACTCTAGGGACAGGCATGTAGGCTATGTGGCTATGAGAAACATATGTCATCATCAGAAAACCTGAAAAATGTTATTAAAATATAAGATTGTTCCATGATGTAAAATTGGACCTTAGGACCAAAAGTACAAGCATGTTTGAACTTTGTAAGTACAGTGTGATTGTATTACCAATTCAAACTAGTCAAGCTTATATATTTTCAAAACGAATATTTTCAGCCATTTCTCAGTGTATATAACAATAGTTTTTGGTCCATTTCAACTAAACAGTTTTATCAAACAGTTACCTTATATCTATTAAAATAAGAGTTAAGTAACCTAACAAAAAAATAAAATAAGGCGTCACAGTGGCGCAGTGGGTAGCATGATCGCCTCACAGCAAGATGTTCGCTGGTTCGAGCCTCGGCTGGTTCAGTTGGCATTTCTGTGTGGCATTTGTATGTTCTCCGTGTTCGGGTGAGTTTCCTCCGGGTTTTTCGGTTTCCCCCAAAAGTCCAAAGACGTGGTAAAGGTGAATTGGGTAAGCTAAATTTGTGTGTGAATGAGTGTGTATGGATGTTTCCCATTGATGGGTTGCAGCTGGAAGGGCATCTGCTGTGTAAAACATAAGCTGGATAAGCCATTCATTTCGCTGTGGCAACCAGAATAATAAACGGACTAAGCCAAAAAGAAAATGAACGAATTATTGTAAATAAAATAAATAAATAAAATACAAAACTTAATTTTATACTTTTTCATCTTTTATATTTTTTTCTGCTTATTAAATTTTTTAAAATAATTTTTCCCATTATCTTAATTTGGATGTACATTTCGTCTGACACTTAAATTTGTTCAAGTTTTAGCTTTGGTACTGACTAATCTCATGCATATGCACAAATACTTTATTGTAAAGTATCTTATAAAAATATGACTTCTCAATGTATTTTGGTGCATTTAAATAATTATTGAACAGATCTATTTATTACAATAACATTTTAGTCACCAAACATATTTAGAAATTGAAAAATAATAAAATTAAATAATACAAAAATACAGCTTTTTGCTTCTCTTGATTTTTCCCTTTTTTAAAATGGGTGTAGTAGTTTTTGGACCATTATCGTAGATTATTTTGTAAGATAAGCTCCAGATTTAGCTTCAGCACTGACTAATCTAATGTAAAGTTGAAGTCAGAATTATTACCCCCCTGAATTATTAGCCCCCTTGTTTATTTTTTCCCCAATTTCTGTTTAACGGAGAGAAGATGTTTTCAACACATTTCTAAACATAATAGTTTTAATAACTCATTTCTAATAACTGATTTATTTTATCTTTGCCATGATGACAGTAAATAATATTTGACTAGATATTTTTTCAAGACACTTCTATACAGCTTAAAGTGACAGTTAAAGGCTTAACTAGATTAATTAGGATAACTAGGCAGGTTATGGTAATTAGGCAAGTTATTGTATGATGGTTTGTTTTGTAGACTTTCGAAAAATATAGCTTAATAATAGGCTAATAATTTTGACCTTAAAATAGTTTAAAAAAAAAAAATATATATATATATATATATATATATATATATATATATATATATGTATTTTTTTTTTAACTTAGCCACAATAAAACAATAAGACTTTCTCCAGGAGAAAAAAAATATAATCAGACATACTGTAAAAATTTCCTTGCTCTATTAAACATAAATTGGCAAATACTTAAAGAAGAAAAAATCACAAGGGGGCTAATAATTCTGACTTCAACTGTATATGCACAAATATAATATTGTATAGCTTCCTATTAAAAATATCAATTTAAAAAGATAGATTTGTGAGACACAAATAAAAGACACAAATGATTCAGGAATTTATACATGTTGCTATATGTTCTGGAGAAAGTGTTATTTATTTTGGTCAGAATAAAAATAGTTTTTATTATTAAATAATAACAATAATAATAATAATAATAATAATAATAATAATAATTTAAAGGTCAATATAACTAGACCTTTGAAGAAATTATTTTTCAATTGTCTACAGATGTCTTAACGGTTTTAACTTAATTAATTAACCTAGTTAAGCGTTTACATTGCACTTCAAGCTGAATACTAGTATCTTGAAAAATATCTAGTAAAATATTATGTCCTGTCATTATTAGAAATGAGTTATTAAAACTATTGTGTTTAGAAATGTGTTGAACTTATTATTTAGTGATTTTTCAACTAATTCCAATGTCTTGTCCCAATAGGTGGATTTAGAGGTTTATGCAAAAAAAGCACAAGTGGATTTATCTGGTTTTGACGCAAAAGAAAATCTACCTTGTTAAAAACCAAAGAATTGTTTAAAGTGACATTTTTGAAAAAAAATATTTTATTTACCAGTTAATAACCTTATCATTACCTTTAAAATAAGACTGCTGAACCTAATCAGAAAATGAAACTGCTAAACCTAATCAGAGGAGCCTGACAGAAAATGCTCATTTACAAGAGTAGTAATTTTTAGGTAGTGCTGTCGCCTCACAGCAAGAAGGTTGCTGGTTCGAGCCTCGGCTGGGTCAGTTGGGGTTTTTGTGTGGAGTTTGCATGTTCTCCACCCGTTTGCGTGGGTTTCCTCAGGTGCTCCGGTTTCCCCCACAGTCCAAACACATGCGGTACAGGTGAACTGTGTATGCTAAATTGTCCGTAGTGTATGAATGTGGATGGATGTTTGCCAGAGATGGGTTGCAGCTGGAAGGGGATCCACTGCATAAAACATACGCTGGATAAGTTTTTGGTTCATTCCGCTGTGGCGACCCCGGATTAATAAAGGGACTAAGCCGAAAATAAAATGAATGATTGAATATATATATATATATATATATATATATATATATATATATATGATAGCATCTGTCTACTGGTCCTCCCTAAAGTAATAGTCCTCCTTAAAGTGACTGATGAAGAGAGACACGAATGATCCATGGGATACAGCACTGTTTCTCATCACCATCTGACATGCAGTAATGGAGCTGCCATCTATAAGTCAGATTGTGAATTTCAAAGTGCCAGACTGGAACATTCAATGTCTAGCTAGTGGTGTGAGATCTTTTACTTTTCACATCCATATATCTGTGGCATTAGTGCTAATTGTGTGGTTGTCAAGTTCAAGAACTGATCTCTACAGACAAAGAGACAGGATGATTTTGGAGCAACATCAGAACTCATTGCCACTTAATGAATAAGCATCCTGACAGCATTTTAACTGCATAACAGAATTTAAGCACCATAGAAAGCATAAAGTGATATATTACATTGCGTATGTTTTTGACAGCTATACATTACATAACCAAACCTAAATCTATTAATCTAAATCATATTTCAAGTCCTTAACTATTTATCTATAGATCCATCCTAGCTCTACAACTTGAGAAAGCTAACAGCCAACTAGTCCAATGTGTAGCTTTAGACCCTCATCATAGCCTTGAGGTCCTTGTCAGATTAGTTTGACAGTCTCCATTTACTTATATGTATAAATGAAAAGTCTTAGAAACTATATCTTCTTGCTCACATAATTGTTTGTAATTTTCTTATGAAATTATACTTTTTTAGTCCAATACTCTTATGATGTGGCAGTGAAGCAGAGGCGACTGGTGGATCCTCGTGCAGTCTAAGAATTTGTATTATGTCCCAGGAATATCCAAAACAAGAACATAGGGCAAAATCCAAACATGCCTAAAACACATTAACTTGGGGTAAACATTAAAACCTACTGATAACAGGAGATTAAAACAAAAGGAGATATACAGTATAGTGGCTAGAACAATATGTGCTCAATAAGCAAATATTGCAAAAAAATGGGGTGGAGACAATTAACAACCATAGTAACAAGGGTAACTAAGGAGAAAAACAAGGAGAACAACAGAGGTGGATAGCGGACATAGACAGAGGTGGCGGAGGGATGGAGGGCGTAGAGTTGAAGTAGACCTGAAGCATTGAGATTAGGTGGGCTTTAATCAAAAGGAGCTGATGGGCCAGACGGCTGTAGCAGGTCATATGTCTCTGGCAGGTCTGGCATGTCAGACAGGTCTGGTTTGTTTGGTAGCAGAAGTTCTGGTGACAACCATTCATGGAATTTAAGAGGTGACTGCCATTCATGGAATTCCATTGGCAGCAGTGACCATTTGTGAAAGTCAGTCGACGGACATTCATGGGACTCAGCAGTGGTCTCGGCTGCTTTGGCAGAGGAGGTTCTGGCAGCGATAGCAGCTCTGGTGGCAGTGAGCAATCTTGGTGCTCAGATGATAGTAATTCTTTCAGCTCTTTCCATGGTAATTCTTAACAAGAAACATAATCCATGGCTGTTTCTCAGTTGCAAGAACACTGAGAATAGACTTGTATTTTGTGAAGACTGGTCTTGCCAGGTTACATTGGAAGAACAAACTCGGGAGACATAGAATGCGTCCTCTGAGAAATGAGATGCTGCCCTTCACACATTTTTAACAAAAAATGTATTTAAACATTACAACATTTATACTACAAATTATTGTTTTTCCCCTTGTCAATACATATATATATACAGTTAAAGTCAGATTTATTAGCCCCCCTTTGAATATATTTTTCTTTCTTAAATATTTCCCAATTGATTTAACAAAGCTAGAACATTTTCACAGTATTTCTGATAATATTTTTTCTTCTGGAGAAAGTTTTATTTGTTTTATTTTGGCTAGAATAAGCTATATATTTTTTCGATAGTCTACAGAACAAACCGTCATAACTTGCCTAATTACCATTACCTGCCTAGTTATCCTAATTAATCTAGTTAAGCCTTTAAATGTCACTTTAAGCTGTAGAGAAGTGTCTTGAAAAATATCTAGTGAAATATTATTGTCATGATTACCAGCGATCTCTAACCATCAGAGGTCGCTGGTAAGCACTCACCTTCACAATAACCTATGGACTACAAATCCTCCATTCATGGACTACATTTTCATACATGCACTCCGTTCACAAACACACATGCTTCCTCATTTTGACTGATTACACTTGCACCAGCTGAGGATTGTCAAAGACTGATTACACACACTATTTAAACAGCACACACACTCACTTCCTTTGCCGAGTCTTGTTAGCTGTATAGTGACATTACAACGCGTTTCTCCAGGTCTTGTTTCTCCGTGTTTTGATCTTTGCTTTGTTTACTTTTCTCATTGTCTGCCTTCTGACCTCTCGCCTGTTACATTTGACCACGATTCTGGATTGCCTTTATACATCTGTTTGCACCTGTGTTGACCATTGCCTCCCTGAGTTTGAATAAACCTGCACGTGGATCCTAAACCTCAGTTGTCTCTGTCACTCCCCGTGTTACAGAAGACTCAGCCAAACATGGATCCAGCGGGGATTAAAATCATGTGCCTGTGTCAGGGAGCCCGGTCAATCGAAGAATATGTGGAGGACTTTATTGAACTATCACATTTAACATCGATAAGTGAGGTATGTCTCATGATATTTTTTCATGGTGGGCTATCTGAACCACTATACTCACAGATGCCATTAAATGATCCTCACTGTTCAATAAAGAACTATATTGATCTGGCACTACAAATGAGTGGGTCCCCCTTCACCATAGGAGAGGTGGAGGAAACTCCTAAATGTTTTTTGGGGAGGGGCAGTATACAGCATAAACAGATGACAACAGGGTTTGCTGTACACTCCACCGAAACAATAATGCTGGCATCACCATCTCTGCAGTCTACGGTACATCCTCCAGCTCACAAGATGGCCGCTTCCAGTCCTCTAGCTCACAAGATGGCCGCTTCCAGTCCTCTAGCTCACAAGATGGCCGCTTCCAGTCCTCTAGCTCACAAGATGGCCACTTCCAGTCCTCCAGCTCACAAGATGGCCGCTTCTTGTCCTCCAGCTCACAAGATGGCCGCTTCCAGTTCTCCGGCTCACAAGATGGCTTCCTGTTCCGAGTCTGTTCCTGCCTTTGTTCCTGCCATAGTTCCAGTTCAAGTTCCTGAAAGACCATCGCCAGAGCCACTAGTGCCAGTGCCACTGCCTGATCCACTGCCGCCAGAGCTGCCAGAACCGCTGCCAGAGCCCTTGCCGCCAGTACTGCCAGAGCTGCCAGATCCTCCTCATTCAGGAGGGCCTGGGGCGTGGAGCTGCGGAGGGCCTGGAGCGTGGAGCTGCGGAGGGCCTGGAGCATGGAGCTGCGGAGGGCCTGGAGCATGGAGCTGCGGAGGGCCTGGAGCATGGAGCTGCGGAGGGCCTGGAGCATGGAGCTGCGGAGGGCCTGGAGCATGGAGCTGCGGAGGCCCTGGAGCATGGAGCTGCGGAGGCCCTGGAGCATGGAGCTGCGGAGGCCCTGGAGTATGGAGCTGTAGAGAGCCTTACTTTCAGCAGACATCGGCGGGTGATATGAACCTGGTGGCCATTCAGGAAGCTCAGGGGGCGGCGGCCGTTCAGGAACCTGCAAGTGGATCCTAAACTTCAGTTGTCTCTGTCACTCCCCGTGTTACAATTATTTACTGTCATCATGGCAAAGATAAAATAAATCAGTTAAATGAGTTATCAAAACTATTGTTTAGAAACGTGTTGAGAAAAATCTTCTCTGTTGAACAGAAATTTGGGATTTGTCATGCACAAACTCTTACAAATGTACTTTGCACAAATACAAATTAAACAGATTTTAATCTGAATTTCAGCAAATAAACACTGTTAATATATTTATGCCTTTTATTAAGATTTTCATGTTAATGTTAACTTTCACCCTCTCATTTAGGGAAACTCCTGAGATAAATGAGTTCTATCCAGGGGCGATTTTAGGATTTTCATTTTAGGGGGGCTCAGCTCCATATGAGAAAAAAATAATTAATTAATAAAAAATAAAACTCTTTACTGTAGTAAAAGCCACTTTATTTGTAAAAGTGCAATTTTTGTTTCCATGTATTTAATAAATAAAAGTGCCACTTTTCTAATTAAATGGCATACATATAAATATACATATTTTTTGACCTACAGGCTAATTCACATATTTCACAAACTGAATCATAATATTAAAATAGGAAATATTTTTAATACAAGACAACACTTGATGTTTCTATCTCTGTCAGTGACTCTGACAGTTAAAATGAGTACATTCACTAAGTGGTTCTGTCCCTGTGTTTAATACTTTCTGTGCATGACTGTGGTATAGATAATGCCACATGCACTGTAATGTGTTTTATAATGGAAGTTAATTTTGAAATAAAAATTGTCAAATGTTAGTTAAGAGTTGCTTTTTCGCTGGAGGAAACAGCTGCGATTATGAGGTGAGCACTGAGGAAACAGTAGATTGGAAACCCGATTGCTCCTATATGACATTGGGGTACAAGTGATACAAGTGTCCATAGCAAAGAACTGCAAATAAGCATATTTTATAACAATTTATCGATAAACACACACCTTCTGTTCCCGCTCACAGCTGTGGCTGTAATAAAAAACAAAAGTCGGGGAGGAGCCATATTCTGCCGTTGTCTTCAAATCAAATTTAAAGGGGACAGAGACGATAATTTGGTCTACAGTTTATGAGCTAATCGGTAAAGTCTTAGGGGGGCTGAGTAGAAATATAGGGGGGCTACCGCCTCCCTAAAATAGGCCTAGCGACACCCATGGTTATATCTCTGAACTTTAATAATAAACATGTATAAAATGCTGCACTTCCCAACCAAAATGATTTCTGGGACTTCTCGGGTGAGTTTTGCGCTCAAGTCTGCATTGATGCATCCTCGATAACAAGAATGCATTCAGAAACTTTTACGCGTTTTCCATTCTTGCAATCTTGAGTTTTGGAACTGAACTTTGGTGGTTGATGATGACATTACAAGAGAACAAAAGTACACAAGATCACTGAAGAATGCATATTGATAAACAGCCCATGACAGGGAGAGACTCAGGAAAGGTAGCCATCTTGTGAGCTGACTGCAGACTGGTGGCAACGATCTTGTGAACTGGCTGACCGGTTACTGTCATTTTAAGAGCAAGCGGACTGGTGACAGCCATCTTAAAAAACCAGCAGTAGCAGGCATTAGGATCATGGACATTTCAAATGCTGAGGCCGCCTTGCTTGTATTTGCTGGAGGTGCAGGAATAGAGTAAGAAGCCACAAGCTGGTGTGTCGATGTTTGTTGGCTGGCTCACCGGTGAATCCTGCGGTGTGATGAAATATCCTTAGCAAGGGCTGCCTTGTTATCTACAATTAACAATTTGACTTCAACTACTTTTAATAATAATTAATTTCATTTATTTTTCTTCGGCTTAGTCCCTTTATTCATCAGGGGTCACCACAGTGGAATAAACCACTAATTTATCCAGCGCATGTTTTTCACAGCATCCTTCCAGTTGCAACCCAATATTGGGAAACATCCATACACACTCATTCACACACACACACACACACACACACTATGGCCAATTTTATTTTTATCCAATTCACCTGTACCACATGTCTTTGGACTGTGGGGGAAACCGGAGCACCGGAGGAAACCCACGCGAACACTGAGAGAACATGCAAACTCCACATAGAACTGCCAACTGACCCAGCCAGGGCTATAGGTGACAGTGTTAACCCCTGAGCCACAGAGTCACCAATAAATAAATTATTATTAATAATTATAAATAATATACAATAAACATAAATTAATGTTAACCCTATAACAATACAATCAAGTGCAAAAAAACATATACGAAATCGACAAATTTATAAAAAAAATAAAAATAAATATGATAAATTTGCCAAATTAATAAAATAACATACATTGTATGTTATGTGACAGGCTGTTTTGGTTGGTCATACGGCTATGGATAGGGTGACCTTAGAAAACATCACCATTACACATCTTGATGGCTTGCAGGAATAAATTTCCACTGACCCTCTATAAATCAGACTTATAGCTGTGGAAACTTTTGTATGATTGCAACAGTAAAAAGGGGACAATTCACTGATGTCCTGTTTCCCTGAGAAAAAAATCTGTTAAGCAAGAAAAGAGTTCGCCCTCTTAGTGTTTTCTAGTAAAAGATTGACATATCAGATCACTTACAGAATACTGTTATTTGTACATTATCTTGTACTAGACATACAAGTGTTTTATTTAAATCAATGATCTCTATTGAAACATCATATTCACAGGTTGATTTGATGTGAAATAGAAAAATGCTCATTCTGTGTGGAAGTATAAGTGGGTGATTCCCCACAGCAAGAACAATTGTTGAAAGCAGCAAGGAACTAATCTTTCAGCGTTCCCTTTCATATGTAATTGTAATTGATGGGCTTGAACATGAACATTTTCCACCACAACCTTCCACTGCAATGCCACGGAACAATTTCTTACTATCAGCACCAAGCAAAATCACAGGAAAACTTGGCTACTGTTTTCTCTTTGTAGACAGTGAAAAGCTGTATGTTGCGTTATTGTGTGTGTGTGTGTTAATGAAAAAGAAAAAAAAAAAAAAACTGCAAAAAGATTTTGAATGACATGCTTAATTATGCATAAATTATGACAGCATTTTCACTTATTGATAAACTAATCCTTTCGGAAACACTAAACAAATTTTTAAAAGGCACCTATGATAAAAATCATATTTTAGGAGCTGTTTGGACAGAACCATGTGTACAGTAGGTGAATTGTGTCCACAGTCATATTGGGGTGCTATAAAGACAATAAGTATCTCTTTTTTTAAATTTCCTGACCTTAAAATAGGATCCAAATCCCTCCCATTTTGAGGCCCACCACCTACGTGATGTAGCAGTGTGGTTTCCCCGCCCATCGATTTGGCGTATTAACATGTCTCCATAAGAATGCAAATTGTCATATCAACAAGACAGGACGTGCGAAATGTAACTGGGATTAAAAGATCTGTTCAGCTCTGTGTGATCATCAATCATCATCAAATGTTATCAAGAATGAGTTTTACAAGTTTTTAAAACAGTGCATGTTTGTAATGAATTACATTTACCATCTTTATCACCACAGTCAGTACAATTATAAAAGAAGATGCTTCAATCCCATTTTGAGGACTTTAAATCCAGTTTATTTTGTACATTAACATAACAGATGTCCATACGGTGGTGGAAATTAACATGTATCCTGTCACATTTGCTGTGCAAAAACAGTGCAAAGTAAAACATGCATGCTGTGTGTGTCCGCTGTATGCATGTGTGAACTGTGTGTGACTCATTGCAGAAAGACTTGAATTAACTCCACAACAAATACATCAAATAATCAGATTATTAAAGTTCTTACGGTAGTATGTCTCTCAAACGTTATGTTAGATCTGCTTCCTTCATGTCTGTCACTGTGCTGTTTATTTAACGCAACCAAGGCACACTCTGACAGGCATGTGGGAATGGTGGATGGGGAGATTTAGCATTAAATGCACAGACAAAAAAAAAAAAAAACGTTACTTAGTGTTCAAAGCAGAAAATTCCAATGTTCTAATAACAATCAGTCTGATGAGTGTTTTGAGCTGAAACTTTACAGACACATTCTGGAGACAAAAAAGACATCTTAAATCTTGAAAAAGGGGTAAAATAGCTGCCCTTTAAGTTAAAATCTGAAATAGATTTATAACTGGATAATTGAGCTGTGAATTCGATTAACTAAATTAATAAACATAATCTGCATTTTGAGAGTTTTTCATCAAAAAATAACTAAAATAAAATGATGACTTTCATTCATTATTTATTTTCCTTCGGCTTAGTCCCTTTATTCATCAGGGGTTGCCACAGTGGAATGAACCACTAACTTGTCCAGCAAATGTTTTACACAGCAGATGCTCTTCCAGCTGCAACCCAGTACTGAGAATCACCATACACTCTCAAATTCATACACACACTATGGCCAATTTAGCTTACCTAATTCACCTATACCACATGTCTTTGGACTGTGGGGGAAACCGGAGCACCCAGAGGAAACCCACACAAACACGGGGAGAACATGCAAACTCCACATTGAAATGCCAACTGACCCAGCCGGGACTCGAACCAGCGACCTTCTTGCTGTGAGGCAACAGTGCTAACCACTGAATCACTGTGTCGCCAAAATTATAGTTATATAATTAATTTAGATCATAATTATTGATAGTTTATCAAAATTAATATATAATAATATATAGACTTGTAGTTACATATTAAAGGTGCAATAGGTGATTGATTGGTCTTTTCACTTTTCGATAGTAATGATTAATGTAAATGATATAAATGTATGAATACATATTTTAATATTTTGGATAACTTATAGACCAGAAAAATGTTTGTCCAATAAAACATTTTGGGCCAAAAATTGCAATAGACACCTGAAACTGTCTGTCAACAAATGTAGATTTGCACGAGGATAGATACCTGCTGCAACTGACAGAAAGAGTTACTGGCAGGCAAACAACATCAATCTGAGCTCTGTCTGAAAGACCAGCATGGCCTTGAAAAGAAAGATTTGAAAGGGCTTCAGCCAAAAAAGCTAGATCAAAAGCTTTCTAAATCCTGAGTCAATATCTGAATTGCTTTTACATATTGGAGGAAACTATACAGTTCAAAACCACCATCTGAAGGATTACACAATTTTTGAAGTATTTATTTTAGACAGCTATAAATGTTTTAAAACTGTTAGTCATGCACAGTATTTTTGCACGAATAGGTTCTATGCACAGAAGTGTTTTTAGCCACTGAAAAACTTTCAGCAAAAGATTTATGTGACCATTTTCAACAGCATTAAAATTGTAAGTTAAACAAAATAAAGTCAGTTAAAGCAAGCATTCATTTAGTTGTTCAAGTGTAAAACGAGATGAAAGGCTGTTTAAACACAAGCACTGTAAGGAGCAGTGAACACAGTCAAATTGAAAAGTTAATGTGACCGTTGTTGTCTTGGTAAAGTAAGTTTAATGTAAAATGTGATATAGATGACAAGATATTTCTGTTTTTCGCACTCCTTTTTTTTCTGTTATTTATTTAGTTGAATAACAAAACAAATATAGCGCTCTTCCACCTAGAAAGTTATAGGGATAATTCCTGTACCCCACCAGCCTGCCAACAACTACGCTTATGTTGGATAAGTGCTTGATATAATAGTTTTTCAAAAGGTTTTTGTTTAGAATTGTAGTATTACATAGTAATATAAAGCACTTTCTAACTTGTGAATTACATAATCTAGTGTTATAAGGTTGTCTATGGTCATCTATTAGGTGCACATTCATGATTTTCTTTGAAGCACAATTTACAGTCTGTTCATGGAACACATTTTGCCAATGCATGCACTGTAAAAAGAAAGAAAGAAAAAAACAAAAAACAAACAAACAAAATCTTACTTATTTACATGTGTTAGTTGATGAACATTTCTAATCATCTCAATATACACCAATCAAACTGATTATCAACAGGATTGCACTTTCGTTACCCATTACCCATACCAATGTTCAGATCAACACATATAACTTACATTTTATCTGACTTTGCACCACAACATCTGTCGTATGGGTCACTTTTTGGAAATTGAGATTTAAACAACTTTGCATGTTCAGATTAACCGATATAACTTTAACATTTTATACAATCTACCTGACCCACCTCCACCGATCAAAAAGGTAATTTTTTTGGAAAAATGTATGGTTTGTTATAGTATGATGATATTTGACTGAGATACAACTATATACAACTATACAACTATACTTGAATCTGAGGGTTTAAAAAATGTAATCTAAATAATAGAGGAAATGCTCTATAAAGTTGAACAAACTTAATGGCATAACTTGTAGCGATCAACTAAATCTTCAAATATTTGACACTGATGAATTGGGCATTCCATTTAGGAGACTGATCACTCTTGAGTTCTTATGAAAATGAGTCAATGAAAATTGGCGTGTGAAATCTACATACTAGGCCACTTCCATACATTTGTATATTTAAGGGCATCTCATTTGCATTTATTGAGAAAGCTCACTAGATTGAGTTGAGTGTCCTAGAACCACTTCTACTCTGTGCATACAATGGTGAATTCAGCAGCAGTTTTCTGGGTTAATGTAATGTTGCTTGGCACCTTGCGGAGTAAGAAACGAATTTCATCTAGTTCCAGGGGGGTGGGTGGGCTGCGGCATGGCGCAGCTGTTCAAACTGACACCATCATGGTGTTAATTTGTTTCCTTTAATGACAGCAGTAAGAAACTGAACAACTTTTTGAACTGTACAAGCTAAAAATTAACATTTATTTTTATATCTTTTTTTATCCACAAAGCTTTTGTCACTGCAGTGTATATCAATAGGCTTCTGGAAGAACATTTCAAGTACACTACATTTCAATATCAATGTACACTACTAGTACATTGATATTAGTATACTTACTAAATAAAGTATACTTTTGTACTTGACTTTTACTTAAGTATACTTCTTTTTCCTAAGGGTGTATTTACTGACTTACTTACTAAGATCTTGTACAGTCAGGGGGAGTATTGTGCTCTGACAGTCAAGTTGGGTCAAAGCTAGGGGTGCTCCGATCAGGATTTTTGCAGACTACTGATTCCTTGTTATGATGATCGGCTGATACTGAGCACCGATTCTAATGCTTCAAGCTTAATTACTATGCAATTTGGAAACATTGCAAATGATGAAAGAAGAATTCGACATGTCTCAATTAAGAAACAATTTGGAGCTCACATTTGATGCATAAGAAAATAAAATGCACACTTATAAATCTAATACGTCTTTACTAAAAGAAAACAGTACTATAAACTACTGTTATAGCAATGAGTGTATAACCAGAATTTATATTATTAAGTGTCACCGTATCTTGCGTTCTTGCTCTCTTCTCCTACCTTGCATTGCAGATGATCTATTTTTACCTGCTTTTATTTGCAGTCACAGGAGCACCGGTCATTCAGCTAATTCTTTCCACCTGCCCTTTATTCCCTTTTTTCCCAATTTATAGCACGTCATTTGCCTTCATGTTTGTCAGTATGTTGTCGCTTGTGTGTCTGTGCGAAGCATTCCATTACTCACCTTGTATTTGTGTCCAGGACTGCCAGTGAGTGAGCGTCCCGTTGTTCTGGGTTTTTTCCTTAATGCTTCCTCTGCATTCACCCAACTGGGTTACTTTGGTTTTGTTGCTTTTCCTGAGACCTGCTCCTTAAATAAAGGCTTTGCTTTTCTGCATTTGAGTTCACCTCTTCATTGCTCGTGACAGGAACATACTGACCAACATGGACTCGCTGATATTTGCTGAGCGCTGAAAGCTCGCCCAACAAGGCGCATTGCTGGGACGACATCAGGAGGAAATCGCAGCCAAGCATTTGCGGAGGTGTCTCAACAACTGGCCGAGCGTCTTAATCAGCTGCAGCTTGCTCTCTCGAATCCTCCAGCAGCTCTTCCAGGTCCTCCAGCGGCTGCTTCATCGGAACAGGTGATAACCACTTCACAACAGGCCGAACCTTGACTCAACCCACTCGCTGCTTACTCTGGTGAGCCTGACACTTGTCGATCCTTTTTGTCCCAGTGTTCCCTCACCTTCTCGCTCCAGCCATCTTGCTTCCCCACAGAGACTTCCAAGGTAGCCTTTACTGTAACTCTCCTGATTGTCCGGGCAAGAGAATGGGGCACGGCGATGTGGGACAACAAGAACAAATGCTGCACATCATTTAAAGCCTTCTCAGACAAACTCAAGAAGGTGTTCGACCGTTCCCCACTGCAGACTGAGAATGCGAGAGCACTAGCGGCACTTCAACAAGCGGACCGATCAGTGGCGGATTATTCCATTGAGTTCCGCACCCTGGCGGCGAACAGCGGCTGGAATGCCAAGGCTCAATGGGACCACTTCCTTCACGGCTTGGCGGAGTATGTTAAGTACAAGATTTTCTCGCTCGAGCTGCCATCCAGTCTGGATGGACTCGTTGATCTCACCTTCCGGGTCGACAACCGGCTCGCGCTCAGGGCGCGTCATCGACGGAGTCAACGAGTTTTCAGCTAAGAACACCGGCATGCTGGATGTTCTCATGTCACATCACCCCGAATTTTCGGAGGAGGAGCTGATGCAAGTCGGAAGAGCTCATTTGTCGGCAACGGAGCGACGCTTCCGTATTTCTAACCGCCTCTGCCTTTACTGCGGGGAGGCGGGGCATCAAGTGGCCTCGTGCCCTATCAGAGAGCGGCGTAAGCCATCTAAGGGCGGATTAACGGTAAGCACGACGAACACACGTGCACTGCCTGGGGGTCGGGCGTCGCTCCAGGCCTGGTTAAATATTAAGGGTTTTGTTGAGCAGGTGTCTGCCCTTATTGATTCCGGTGCTGAAGGGGACTTTATGGACTTAGACTTGGCTAAGCGACTGGGTATTGCTATGGTCGCTCAGGATAACCCCATTTCAGCCAAAACACTTTGTGGCTCGCACCTAGCTGTGATAACCACCTCTAATATTCCCCTCACACTCACAATTTCAGGCAATCACGAGGAGAAGTTACAGTTTCTCCTCATTCACTCTCCCACGGCTCCCCTAGTGTTGGGTCACACCTGGCTAGTCAAGCACAACCCTCATTATTCTCCCTCATTATCAACCGTTATCCATTGCTACTGATGTCATTGGCCTTCGATCTCCTGCAGGGGGCAACCATTTTTACTAAATTAGATCTCCGCAACTCCTGTGACCTACTTCGGATTAGGGAGGGGGACGAATGGAAGACCGCCTTTAACACCCCTACTGGTCATTTCGAGTATCTTGTTATGCCTTTTGGGTTCTACAATTCTCCAATTCACACGTCAGACGGGTGCTTCAGCGGCTGCTGGAGAATCGTTTATTTGCCAAGGTGGAGACGTGTGACTTCCATACACAGTCGGTTTCATTCCTGGGGTTTGTTCTGTCGCCCGAGGGATTGCAAATGGATCCTGCCAAGATAAAAGCTGTTGCGGATTGGCCCACCCCAGACAGTTGCAAGGCGCTCCAGCAGTTTCTGGGGTTTGCCAATTTTTACAGGCGATTCATACGCAATTTTAGCCAGGTTGCTCTACCTCTGATAAATCTCACCTCCATCCACAAACGATTTGAGTGGTCCCCTCAGGCCCAAACTGCCTTCTCTGAATTAAAAAGGCACTTTATTTCTGCACCCATTTTGGTCAATCCAGACCCGTCCCGTCAGTTTGTGGTGGAGGTTGAGGCATCAGAGGTAGGTGTAGGGGCCATTTTGTCCCAACGGTCATCATCTGACGGGAGAATACACCCTTGTGCCTTCTTTTCCCACCGACTAACCCCTTTGGAACGAAACTACGACATCGGGAACAGGGAGTTACTGGCTGTCAGGTTGGCGTTGGGTGAGTGGCGTCACTGGCTTGAAGGGCCGGGGGTTCCTTTCATGGTCTTGGCCGACCATAAGAATTCAGAATACATCAGATCTGCCAAACGGCTTAATTCTCGTCAGGCTCGTTGGGCATTATTCTTTGCCCAGTTTGATTTCCACATCTCCTATCGCTCGAGGTCCAAGAATGTAAAAGCAGACGCCCTGTCACGTCTAAGCGAGGTTGAACCCAAACCCACCTCTCCGGCTGCTGTTCTGCCACCCGAACGTGTGGTGGCAGGGGTAGCCTGGGGGGTGGAGTCTGTGGTTCTTAGGGCACTCCGCACCATCGTTACGCCCAAAAAGTGTCCTAGTAACCTTCTATACGTGCCTGAGTTGGTCCGGACCAAGGTGTTACAGTGGGGTCACTCATCCGAGCTAGCCTGCCACCCAGGAGCAGATCGCACCATTGGGTTAATTAAGCAAAGGTTCTGGTGGCCCTCGATAGTACGGGACACTCGTGAGTTTGTGTTGGCTTGTCCGGTCTGTGCGGTGGCTAAAAGTTCTAATCGACCCCCAGCAGGGCTTTTCCGGCCACTGCCTGTCCCTTCGCGACCCTGGTCACACATAGCGATGGACTTTGTCACGGGATTACCCCCATCCAGTGGCAACACTGTAGTCCTCACTGTGGTGGACAGATTCTCGAAGGCGGCACACTTTATTCCCCTCCCCAAATTACCTTCAGCGAAGGAGACAGCAGCCATTGTTGTGGACCACGTCTTACGTATTCATGGCCTCCTAGTGGACATGGTTTCAGACAGGGGTCCCCAATTTGTGTCCAGGTTTTGGGCAGAATTCTGCCGACAGCTGGGGGCGACTGCTAGCCTTTCTTCTGGGCACCACCCACAGACCAACGGCCAGGCCAAATGAACTAATCAGGACCTGGAGAGGGTCCTGCAATGTGTTGCATCAGGGGAACCGTCATCTTGGAGTTCCAGGTTAACCATGGTCGAATACGCTTATAACTCCCTCCCCATCTCGTCTATGGCTAGCCTAGGCTACCAGCCCCCTCTATTACCTTCCCAAAAACCTGATGCTGTTGTTCCCTCCGTGCATTCGTTCATTAAGAGATGCCTCCAGACATGGAGGATTGCCAGAAAGGCCCTTATCCGGACTGGTGATAGGAACAAGGCTTCTGCGGACCACCACCGTTCCGTGCCCCCTCTTTACGTGTGTGGCCAGAAGGTTTAGTTATCATCCAAGGTTTAGTTATCATTTCCCTCACGTAAAATGGGACCCAAATTCATCTGACCTTTTCTTATTATCAAGGTGCTCAGTCCAGTATCAGTTCGACTCAAATTAAGCCCTCAGTTTAGAAACATTCACCCGGTCTTTCATGTGTCAGATCAAACCTGTTCTTTGCTCCTCTCTGCAGCCCTTAACCTCTGCTCCTCCGCCTCCCAGACTGGTTAAGGGTGCACTCACATACACCGTACGCCGTCTCCTGGATGTGAGGAGGAGAGGTAGAGGTTATCAGTATCTGGTAGACTGAAAGGGGTATGGTCCAGAGGAAAGATGTTGGATCTTAGCTCGAGATATTCTGGACCGTTCTCTCATTGACCAGTTTCATCAGGTCCATGGTGAGTCTTCAGGGAAGCCCAGGGGGCGTTCTTGAGGGGAGGGGTACTGTCACCGTACCTTGCGTTCTTGCTCTCTTCTCCTACCTTGCATTACAGATGATCTCTTTTTACCTGCTTTTATTTGCAGTCACAGGAGCACCGGTCATTTCAGCTAATTCTTCCCACCTGCCCTTTATTCCCTTTTTTCCCTATTTATAGCACGTCATTTGCCTTCATGTTTGTCAGTATGTTGTCTTGTCGCTTGTGCGTCTGTGCGAAGCATTCAATTACTCACCTTGTATTTGTGTACATGACTGCCAGTGAGCTAGCGTCCCGTTGTTCTGGGTTTTTTCCTTGATGCTTCCTCAGCGTTCACCCAACTGGGTTACTTTGGTTTTGTTGATTTTCCTGAACCCGCTCCTTAAATAAAGACTTTGTTTTTCTGCATTTGAGTTCACCTCTTCATTGCTTGTGACAATTAAGTATTCATGTTAAAAAATAAAGTTTTATATATGTAATAATTTCAGCCAGCTTTTAGTGAACTAGCAATATTGTCAAAACAGAACTTTCAGTTGTTATTTGTAAAAAAGGCCTAAATACATTCAGGACCATTCAAATATTTTGCTCGTCTCCAACTATTGACAGCAGATCATTCAGTGAGAGGGAGGGATTTGCACTGACAATATCTTTGCTGCTCTGTTCATTTAACCGAAGAAATGTAATAGAAATGCAATACTGCACCATCCCTGTGCCTCTCGAGATCTGTTCTCTTGCTTATTTACATGATTTCCGAGTATTTGGACAAATTTTTGGAGATCACGTGGCCGGTATTAATTTGTGGGAGACTCACGGAGGGAATGCGTCACAGCAGCTGAAATCACTGGAAATACAATGGCTGCACTTGCAACAAAGAGAACATCACTCGTGCAAGTCGCACCAATAAAACTAAACAAAGGTCCCATCGCATCTGTATATATTTTAGCTCCTTAATGAGAGCTCATGGATCGCCCCCACACATCATTTACCTGTGTTGTGGCTGCTTGTAGGCTACGCATACGGGAGCACTCGCACGTCTTTGGTCCTGTCAGTGTGGCGCCGCACTCTCATTCCCATACAGCAGAGAGTGGCTATGTAGAACTCCATCATGCGCGATTCAGAGAGCAGAAATTTGTAATCGACTTCAAAGGGAGCAGGGAAATATAATGGTAGGGGAAACACTGAACATAGAGAGATGACAATTATTGTATGCAATTGTTTCTATGCAAACCATGTCTTTTTTAACCCACAGGACCCAAGCAAGTTGTGCTGAAAACAATCAGCCTGCAGTCCTTTGTTGGTCACATGGTCAGCAAAAACACAAAGGTGGACTGTTAACGGAATGGTTACTGAAGTAACCTCTTACTCCCAGAGGGGGGTGGGGGTGGAAATGCTGTAGTATGTGGAAACTTCCACTATGGGGATTTCGTCAGAAGCCAATCATCTGATCCTCTGAGCAGCTCTTTGTTTGTTACATCGGTCGGCAGAAGGGAAGTACCATATCTAAACAGAGGTTGGCCCACTGGATAGTGGATACCATCTCCCTCGCTTATCAGAGTCCCCCAGGGGTGAGAGCGCACTTCTTTCGGAGCGTCACATCCTCTTGGGCTCTAGCATGTGGCACCTCTCTAACAATCATCTGCAGAGCTATGGGCTGGGCAACACCTAATAGATTTGTAGTTTCCTCATGTGTGCTTGGAAACCCTGGTGAATGAGGAAATTTGGTTGGTGTTGTAACAAGCTTGCTGTGCCTTTCTCTCTAACACAGAGATACGAGCGCTTACTCAATCTGTCAGTTAAGTTCCCCAGTTGGCGAACCCTGTAGAGTTCTTCAGAGGCACCCAGCTTCTGACTCAGGTGAGGAGTCAGGTGCTTGGCCTGTTACATTGTTGGCATGCCCGCTGGTCAGCCCGTGTTCTGTGTATAGGTGCCTGCTATGCCCGCCGGTGATACCATATGCTTCACTCAGCCACGGATTAGTCCCCCCCTATTAGGCGGGCCGATGTCCTCCCTCCCTGCTAACCATCTTTTCATATGTGTACTCCCCCTTCTCAGGGTTAGTCCATATGTCTTCTTGCCACCAGGTCTTCCCCTCTGGGCAGCAGGTGGCCTCCGCAGCATCCTCCCTATTGGGACTGCATGCTTTTCAAATGTACTGTCGTATCTTAAACTCCTAGAATTTAACTAGGTGTATTTTTACGACTTCCCAGAAATATATCTAAACCTGTAAAGTTTCTCAGGTAAGTAAAGTAAGTTAGGGCCAGGGGGCACATTGGAAGGATATGCTTCTTGATCGATGCCAACTCAAACAGCAGAGCTGTCTTCAAGGACAGAAATCTCAAGGATACTGAGTCGAGTGGTTTGAATGGATCTCCGTGCATGTTCGCAAGCACTACAGGGAGACCCCAAGAGGGCAAGAGAGGGGGGCGGGTGGATTTAATCAACTTGCACCTCTGAGGAACCGGATGATGTGGTCATGCTTTCCCACTGTGCTGCCATCCACCATATGATGATGAGCGGAAATGGCAGCCACGTAAACCTTCAGTGTGGAGGGCGATAGCACATGGCCTCCCAGCCTGAGCTGGAAGCATCTGCGAGACGATGACATGCCTGGACACTTGTCCTAAAGGCACTCCGGCCTGTATGAATGCAGGGTCCATCGAAGGGCTGAGTGCGTGGCAACACAGCGCAGTCACAGTCACCCGGTCTGGGGACTTGATTGGGGGGCTGGGATTATGAGAGAAGGGAGACCATTCTCCCACACTCTGAGAGCCACTGGCGAAGTGCACCAATCCTGCAAGCTGGAAGGCATAGCATCCCAGACTAGCAGTGTTCAGGCTGTCACATCCGGGGAAGGGGAAAAATGATCTTTCTTTGAGAATTTGGTGGTGTGGAAAAACGCCGTTGGATGATAAAGAGCCTGGCCCTCCACCGGGGAGAGAGCAAGTTCCCTCTTCTCCGGATGGCCCGTCTCAGGGACATTTTGCGGTCCGTTTACCAGACTTAGCTGGGCCCTGGGGCGGGGGCGCTGGTTGCCTGCCGGATGCTCGGCGTAGCCGCTTGGCCGGAGGTGCAGGCAGGGGCGGCGGAGCAGACCTTGAAGCCGCAGGGGGGCACCCTCGGTTTGGCGGCAGGAGCAGTCTTATGATCCTGTCGATAGACCATACCCATCGCTTCCGACTGCTCCGATGACCTCTGAAATAGAGACTATGCCAAAGGAAAATTAATGAATGAATTTATATTAAATAATAACTATATTAACAAATACACAAGACCCACCAAGAAGCCAAGCACATCATGACTGTACTCTTGCAATTTTGAGTGATATGTGTAGTTTCATTTACTCTAAATTACAAACAAAAACATAATTAATTAATTAATTGACAGTTCTTACTGTTTATTAACTCTAAGTCCTTTTTTGGGATGTGAGCATCAATCGTAATCTCAACGGAAAATTGAAGAGGGGGTGGGACATAGAGTAGTTTCTCCATTTTAAAAGAATAGCTAATAGTGTTTTGTTTTTAATCACAACACTCCCAGTGAGAGTGGTTGAGCTCAAGTGCATCAAATAAAATGCAAATGAGAAGTGTCTTTAAGGGGGTGGGGCATGTTACACACAAGAGAGCAATTTATTGGTCAAGATTTAAAGAAAAACTGCAGTATAGGCTGACGTGAAAAAAAATTGTTGATCCAATCAGTCAGTAGTGACAAACTGCAAGCTTTGGATGCTTATATCAGGATTATATTTTCTAAACGTTAACTTTGTCACTGTTTTAGAGCAGATAAGCTAATAGATAACCTTAAAGCTAACAGACTGAAACTAACATTTCGAAAAATGTTTGTCTTTGGCAAAACAAGGTTTTAATTGATAAAACCATATTTAATTTGTGGGTACTCTGGTTTAAAAAAATTTATTTATTTATTTATTTATAGGCAAAACCATGATTTTTGCTTTGTAAAGATAGACTAATAAATTACTAACACTCTTATGACATGCAGTTACAAAGTTACTAACATAATATCTAAAGTGATCCATCATATTAAAGACTTTTCCTTTTTTTATTTGCAGTCAAAAGCGTTTTTCTTAGTAATTAGGTTTGCACATACATAAGTAACTGTGGCAACATGTGATTAAATTCAGAGGTTGTGCTAGTAGTTTATCAATTTTTTTCTTTCTTTCTTTTTCTGGACCACAAAGACTCAGAGATCTTAGAGTGCTCTGTGTTTTCCTGCCTACTCAAAATAAATGAATCCACTTTTAGGCAGATCCCAATTTCATAGCAGAGGGAAACAGCTTCAAGGCTGTGTAACAAATCAGTGACAGTATTAGTGCTGACAGCAGAAACTCTGCAAGCTGTTGGCCAAGTGAGCTGAGTCAGTGTTTAAGCCTGACTGAAGTGAAGGATGTGTTGGAAACAGCAAAACTGCGCAACATACTGTGAGCCTCAAACCCCATTGATTCCTCTTTCACATAAATCACATTTAAACAAAAGACCACATAAGTATGTCAATCAAAATGTAACACAGCTTACTAGAAAACAAAATACAGGAAAGACATATTATAATTATATGTCAACAGATGCAGGAGCATTAGAGCAGAGCTCATTCATTTTTTATTGACCCTGGGTGCAAATCCGAAGGTTGTAAATGGACCACAAATAGTAAATGTAAAACTATTTCTGAGAGTTTTTTTGCACTAACCTAAGCCCACATACTTGCTACGTAGATATCAGAGAAAAACTATAAACATTGTATCAGTGCATTATGACTCCTTGTATATTGTTTCACCTAATGCCTAATGTTAAAAGAGAGAGAGAGAGAGAGAGAGAGAGAGAGAGAGAGAGAGAGAGAGAGAGAGAGAGAGAGAGAGATTGCATGATTGTATTTGTAAAGGATAATGTGCCATAATTATACCGGCTGATGTAGTAATACAAGCATTACTGAACTGAACTCTGACCGGATGATCAGGACCCCAGTGTGAAGTGCAGCTGACTGCACATAATGCAGCTTTTATAGAGGCACTTGTCAGCTAAATAAAGCATTGAATATATTTTATTATGTGTATAATTGGGCATTGTTCACCTGAGCCAGTTAAACACATACAGTTGAAGTCAGAATTATTAGCCCCCTTTTTTTTTCTTTTTTACATATTTCCCAAATGTTGTTTAACAGAGCAAGTAAATTTTCACAGTGTGTCTGATAATATTTTTTTTCTTCTGGAGAAAGTCTTATTTGTTTTATTTTGGCTAGAATAAAAGCAGTTTTTAATTTTTATGAACCATTTTAAGGACAAAATTATTAGCCCCTTTAAGCATTTTTGACTGTCTACAGCAGTGTTTTCCAACCCTGTTCCTGGAGGCACACCAACAGTACATATTTTGGATGTCTCCGTTATCTGACCCATTAACTTCAGGTTTTGGAGTCTCTTCTGATGTTATAAGTTGATACAGGTGTGTTTGATTAGGGAGAGGTTGAAAATGTGGGCTGTTGGTGTGCCTTCAGGAACAGGGTTAGGAAACACTGGTCCACAGAACAAACCATCAGTATAGAATAACTTGTTTAATTACCCTAACCTGCCCATTAATCCAATTAACCTAGTTAAGCATTTAAATGTCACATTAATCTGTATAGAAGTGAAAAATATCTAATAAAATATTATTTGTTGTCATCATGGCAAAGATAAAATAAATCAGTTATTAGAGATGAGTTATTAAAACTATTATGTTCTTTTCTCCGTTAAACGGAAATTGGGGGAAAAATAAACAGGGTGTCTAACAATTCAGGGGGGCTAGAAATTCTCACTTCAACTGCATACAGTTGAAGTGAGAAATATTAGCCCCCCTTTGATTTATTTATTTATTTTTATATTTCCCAATTTTTGTTTAATAGAGCAAGGAAATTTTCACAGTATGTCTGATAATATTTTTTCTTCTTATTGGTTTTATTTTGGCTAGAATAAAAGCAGTTTTTATTTCAAAAATCAAAAATGGAAAATTGCAATAATGAGTCACTTTTTGAAAGTTTGTTCCAAAGTTTGTGGTTTCGATCATAACAACCCAAACTTGTAGAAATCATTAAAAGAGAAACAACTGTTCTAGCTTCCCCAATGCAAATAATTTGCCATCCGCATACTGTACTGTACATGAGTTTATCACAGCAATGTCACGCAAATTATTTTTACAGACATCACCAAGAGACACAATTACTGTCTGAAATGCTGAATAGGGCTGTAGTTTACAATTATAATGAATTTTAAGTAATATAAAGTTTAGAACAGAAATCGATACAGACACCCACCTCCCCCTTCCTCCACTCTTAGCCCTGTGTAGCCTTTTGTGAAAAGGGAGATTGTTTTGGTTGCCATAGCTGCCAGAGCCTAATGGAAAATGAATTGGCCTTCAACCTAAACAAACTCACCATTTCAAATTATGTATGTAAAAAAAGGTTGTCAAATAAATGGAAATACACAATCATGTTAAGAAACTGATTGATACATAATTTACTGAATCAATTACTGTATGTGCATTTAAAATAAAAAAATAATAAAATATATATATATATTTATATAAGTAAAAGGAAGTCAATCAAACTGTGTGTAAATCATATTTATTTTCTTTATTTTCCCTCTTATTTTCTTTTATTTTTTCTCTGCTCAGTTCGTCACAAGAATAGATGGAAGTCTTTGTGTGACTAAAGGTCATGGAGACATTTTCTTTGAAATGAATGTCAAAATCCCTAGGAAAAAAATTGTTTCAATTGAACTCTCGGGAGATGATCCTATTAAAAAGTGTGTTTTGCTCAGGTTGTCGCAATAAAAAGTTTTAATTGATGTAATTGATGTATAATAACATGTTAGTGTAGTATGCTCTACACTAAAGTAGTAGTGTGATAAATCAGCGCTAATAAATCTAGTCTGAACTTTTCCTTCCAAGGGCTATTTGGAATCACAAAACACTTTTCAAAATGAAAACACAAGATTTATTTAGAGGGTTGATTTAAGGTATTAAATTTAAAGGATTTTTTCTTTTGCTTTCATCTTAGTCCTTTTAAATCTGACAGCTGCAGATGCCAAAAATTCCAAAACACGTTGACAAGGTTTTAGGCATTTTGGAGAATCCTTCAATTATTAGTTTCTAAATGCATTTTAGGTTTTGCTAACGCTTTAAACATTTGTTTTACATTCGCACATAAATTATATTACTAAAAAAAAAAAAAAAAAGAATAACAACAAAAAAATGAAGGTATACTGTAAGTATACAACCATTTTGATATTATGATATTTTAAAGTTTTTGTAAAGATGTTTTTGTTCTCCAAAGCTGCATTTATTTTAACAAAGATTTAGTTCAGATTAGTGATACATTTAGCAAAAAATAGCAAACAGCTGTTTTCTGTTTTAATAAATAACCTGAGTAATTACTCACTGGTTTTCAGTGTCACATGATCGTTTGATGTTTGAATAAAATCAGTAATTATTGGAACTTAATAATAGTTGAAATATTACTGCTAAAAATATGGGTAGCTATTTTTTACATGATTTATTTGCTAATAGAAATAAAAACGTCACTCCAATGACCAGTAATCTATTAGTCATGTCTGATTTGCTCTGATACTCATTTTGCTTCCAGACAAAACTTATGACTTGTTGTCACAAACAGTATTGTGGCTTGTATGTACTGTATCATAACCCAACATGATACAGTGAGTGACAGTAAAGTGGTTGATAAATCCATAGAATGGCAGGAAAATCAGATGGTCTGTTTAGTGTGATTGTCATTTTCTATGGAGTCAAAGCCTCCACATTCATGCTTTTATTTGAGGAGCACCACAACACACAAAGACTTCCAGTTCTAGTGCTCATTGTCTTGTTCTTTGAGTGCTGTGAAGAGTGACGAGGGCTCATTCATCTTTATTTTTCTTGTCTGATCTTTGGAAAATACGCTCAGTCGGCTGATTGTCTATTCACTTTGATAGTGTACAAGACCAGGGCAGCGTGAAAGCATATTTATGTAAAGTTTTCTTGGAACAAAAGGACAGTATGTTTCCTAATTGTCAGTGTCCTAAGAAGATATCTATAATAATGAAGACTATATAAAGACTAGAACAGAAGCACCTCATGTCCTCAATTGCATCAAGAGGCACTGTGATTCAGAAGTACTGTTCTTAAATTTGATTCATTTATGAATAAAATTTCCAATTATTTTTAAGATTATATAAAGTATATTATATCTAATTATGATAATGTAAACATTATAGAATGTGATAATAGTTTACTCATCCTTGACTTGTTCTATTGAACATAAAATAGCCACTGAAATCCGTATCAGGAAAAACATTATAAAAAGAATGATAAAAATATATTTTAAACTATTATGGAAGTTAAAAGTTGCAGGATTCTCCTTTTACTTAAAAAAAAATATGAGTCCCATCTCACTCTCAATACACAACAATTTCTAAAGTATAAACACAGCAGAGCGTCATTTCTGTGTGGAGTTTGCATGTTCTCCCCGTGTTCAGGTGGGTTTCCTTGGGGTGCTCCGGTTTCCACCACAGTCTAAAGACCTGCGCTATAGGTGAATTAAATAAGCAAAATTGGCAGTAGTGCATGTGTGTGAATTAGAGTATGGGTGTTTCCTACTGTTGGGTTGTGGTTGGAAGGGCATCTGCTGTGTAAAACATATGCTAGATAAGTTGGCGGTTCATTCCGCTGTGGCAACCCCTGATTAATAAAGAGACTAAACCAAAAAGAAAATGAATGAATAAATACACCATTACAACATATAAAAGAGAGATCGACTTGTCACTTACCAGTTTAATAATGATTTGATCAGCTGTAGTTAGAAATTACGCAGTTTTTCTCTTCTAAGGGCTAATTATGCGGTCTCTGTTGCCATATTGTGGATGGACAACGTCAACCATCTTTGTTCTTCTCAATGACAGGCTAAATGGCCACCGACGTGCTGTCTCTCCAAATCTATAAATATTTCAAATAGGCACTATCCTTATAAACAAAACTACATGGTTGCAATTTAAGCAACTACATTCTCGACTAAAAAGCACCTCAGAAGTACATTATGTTGTCCAACAGCAGCAACATTTGTCAAACTGTAGAGTGTCCTCTGCTTGTCACTCTATGTGGGTGGAGTAATACACAAGGGTGAAGGGTGAAGTGGCTAGACGAGTGCTGTTATTTGCATAATATTGCACGTCTATCAGCTAATCAGATTTAGACAAAACTGTTATATATTGATATAAATGATGACAGAAGTTTAATTTTATTAATAAAGTTGGACATATTTTTTTATTCATAACCCTTTGATTGCTAGCTTTACTAAATGGTTGACCATGTTTTTAGTGTTTTAAATAATGACTGTTAAAGTTAAAGTATGACTGTTTTAAATAATGGTTTACACACACAGCATTGTTGGTTAAACATGTTAGAACAAGAAAACATGTTAGATGAAAATCAGACATATTTTATGGCATACTTAAAAAAATAAAGATGATTTAGAATTCAAAAATGTTTTATGTTTAATATTATAATAAATATGTTTATAAATAAGTTTTATATATATATTTTTTAAATTACACTTCATATTTTCAGATTTTTCATAGTGTATTAATTCCGGTACTTTTACCATAAACAGACATATCAACCATTTGGTAGAGGTCGATATTTCAGAAATTATGGGATGTGTTAAAAAATGCATTGAGTTTGTTAACTAGCGACATTAGGAGTTAAGAAATGCAATCCAATTTTTCTTGGTGGGGTAGTTAACAGTGCATTGATTGTTTCTGGTGCAGGTGGAGCTGGGTGTGTAGTCTCACCTATAAACTCCAGACTTCCCTCTCCCCAGACACATTCTCTAGTTCCTCCAGGGGATCCCAAGGCAAACTGAAACCCAATATTCTTCCAGAATGTCTTGGGTCTTCCCCAGGGCCTCCTCCTGGTGGGACAAGCCTCCCCATTTAACCATCCATGAAGCATCTGATACAGATTCCTGAGTCACTGTTCTCTTCTCTATGTTGAGGAGCAGTGACTCTACACTGAGCTTTTCACTCATGAACAATACCTCAGGATACTTGAATTTTTCCACCCTAGGGCAACAACTCTCCTTCAAACTGGAGAGGGTAAATCACACTTTTTTTGCTGGTGTACCATGACCTTGAACTTGGAGAAGATGATTTTCATCCCTGCTGCTTCATACCCCAAACCGTCAGTTTATGCTGAATGATGCAGGACAACAGGACAACATCATCAATATCAATGCAGGAATAATGATAATAATACATTTTAGAAAGCTCTGACCAATACAGTTGTTAACTTTTTATGTTTTCTTGTTACAGTATAATTGCATAATAATAATAATAATAAGAAGAAGAAGCAGAAGAAGAAGAAGAAGTTTTTTTTTGTGTTGTTTGTAAATGCACAATTTACTCTTTATTACTACAGTAAATATATCTAATGTGCAACAAAGACACAGTAAACTCATTTACACATTTTAATGTTTTAAATGTTGTTAACAGATTAACAACATTTAATCACCCTGGTTCAACCATACCTCAGGGGCCTCATTTAAAAATACTGCATAGAAACCATTTTATTACGATTTTTTAATGATAAAATTTGATCTAAGGTCTAACATGTGCCTTTTTTTCCAGATGAGAAATTGATGAATCATGAATGATCTGGAAATTGTGCAGTTGAATGGTTACAGATATCTGAATTACAAATTATCCCCAATTAAACACTTTAGCATGTAAAAGAACAGGAATCAAATCATTAACATAAGAATAGCAGACAGCAAGAATTCCACAAGAAAAGCATGTTCAGCATGATTTAATCTCACTTCTATTTTATTCCCCTACACCTCCACCTACTCCTACCCCTTCACCTTCTCATTTGCCATTGAGTGTGAAGGAGTAGGAATAGAAATACTCCGCTAATAAATGAGACACCACTACTACACACAAACACACCATCATGTCGTCACTAGTGCAGATTGCGTGCTTTGAAAATGCATCAATTTATTCACATGGAAGTTAATTCACGCTTAATCACTAAGGCTAATCTTCCATTTAAATGAACTAAAAACATCACATTTTCAATGTCACCTGCTCCAGCACCAAGACCAGTGATACAGTGGTTGCCTAGTAACATAAAAAGTGCAGTGCACATCTTTTACTAATGTCAACAAAAGGCAGTGTGGATCATCTGGTGTATGAGCCTGCGGGTGTTGCAAGATGCACAAACTACACATGCATTCATGGATGTAATCACAAGAAAACAACATGCCATGCTAAGAATGAAAAAGCTTTTTCACAGCCACCAGACTTTTCTGACAGACTGGCCTATACTTTCAGGTCATCAAGTAAGATTATCAGAATTTGAAATATGTTATGTAATATTTTGCAGCAGTTATTGAGCAAAGATTTGCAACCCAGGCTCATTCTGAAAACATACCTTTATATACATTTCTGGAGACCGTGAAATACATCCCAATTCAATTCAATTCAATTCACCTTTATTTGTATAGCGCTTATACAATGTAGATTGTGTCAAAGCAGCTTCACATAAAAGGTCACAGTAAATAGGAACAGTGTAGTTCAGTTTGTAGTGTTTAAGTTCAGTTCAGTTTAGCTCAGTTCAGTGTGGTTTAATAATCACTACTGAGAGTCCAAATACTGAAGAGCAAATCCAACGATGCGCAGCTCTACAGATCCCGAACCATGCATGCCAGTGGCGACAGCGGAGAGGGAAAAAAAACTTCACTAAAGGCGGAAGTGAAGAAAAAAAAAACCTTGAGAGAAACCAGGCTCAGTTGGGCACGACCATTTTAATTTCTCCGCTGGCCAAACGTTTTTGTGCAGAGCTGCAGTCTCAGTGGCGGAGGCTGGAAGCTGGCCTCAGCGAAGACTCGTCTGTCTCTGGAGCGTCACAGGAATCAGTCTCATGTTCTCCACTCTTCCATGACCATCACAGTAGCTGCTCAGGATTCGGCCTGGTCCAGGATATAAAAACCTTGGGATCATCTCGTCGTTGGTCTTGGATCGAATCAGTGACTCTGCATAGTCTGAGGGCCTCGGGAAAAGTATCCCCAGGTGGAAATGGAGAATAAAGAAAATAATTAGCGTAGCTGATGTTCACAGTGTATATCAACAAGATGCATAACCTGTGTGGAAGCCCCCTAAGTGGTGCACTAAGTGTATGCTTTACTGAACAGATAGGTCTTTAATCTAGTTTTGAATTGGGAGAGTGTGTCTGAGCCTCGGACGTTATCAGGAAGGCTATTCCAGAGTTTAGTAGCTATAAATGAGAAGGCTCGACCTCCTTTACTCGACTTTGTTATTCTAGGTACTACCAGAAGCCCTGAGTTTTGAGACCTTAAAGAGCGAGTTGGATTGTAGCGAGACAGAAGATTGGTTAGGAGGTACGTTTTTTTGCAGTTTTTGTTTTAGTGAGTCCACGAAAGGCTGCTGTGTCACTTTTTGAGATCTCAAATTTCTCTTGCGAGTACCATTCGTGCCTGCTGTTCTCGCGTAAATCCACCAGAAGGCGCTGTTGACTGACTGTTTGACTGACTGACTGACCTTCCTTCCCTAAACCCAACCAATTTTATTGATTGGCCCGCCCACCAACTTCTCTAAACCCAACCAACACGTTTCAAAAGCAATCAAAAAAAAAAAGCTCTCGTCTTATTTTTTTTACCACATTTTCAAATTTTACCACATTCTCACCTGCTCTTTACTTGTTTATTTCATTTTTTGGATTCAGTTTTTGTTTTACCTGCTTTCTAGACCCGTTTTTCACTGAACCTAAACCCCGTCGTTGTGGCCAACTTCTCTCTGCGTCTCAAGTCTGCCGAAGTACATGGCATGCTAACGGGACAAACTGGTTGCAGCCAGAATGCTGTCCATATGGAGGTAAGCGGTCAGCTGGTAAGTGCGAAAAGGAACGGCGTCACACCACCCCATAGCGTTCTTTTAAAAAAAATGAAATACATCCATACGTTCCTCTGGCTACGTAATTCGCGGTCTCCAAAAACGTCTGTACGGCTACATTTTCAGAATGAGCCTGTGTTGGATTTTTACCACGTTTTCAGATTTTACAACATTCTCACCCTGTTATTTGATTGTTTATTTTATTTTTTTGGATTCTGTTTTTGTTTTACCTGCTTTCTGGAACTGTTCTTCACCAGACTCGAACCCCATCATCGTGGTCAACTCCTCTCTGCATCTCAAGTCCGCCAATGTACATGGCGAGCTAACGGAACAAACTGGTCACAGCGGGAAAGCTCTCAGTAAGCGGTCAGCTGGTAAGCGCAAAAAGGAATGGCGTCATACCGCCCGTAGCGTTCGTTTAAAAAATGAAATGTAGCCATACGTACCTCTGGCTACATAAGTTACTGTCTCCAGAAACGTATATAGGGCTACGTTTTCAGAATTGTCTGGTCTGGGAGTCTTGTCTAGGAAGAGTCAAAGTAAAGGCTTTTTCTCGTAGGTGAGGATGTAACCTTTAGAAGACCCCCAAGAATTGAGAGCTGATGTGGGCTTAAGCTTGACGAAAGTTATTGAGGTTGCTTCAAATATATAGGTGGTATGCTTTGGATGACTAGCGGCCCAGGACTCTTATGGTTTCATCTGAAACACCTGAACTAGCTGCAGTTGTGGCTGCTCCAATATGAAAGCAGTGTATAGAGTAGTCTTTTGGAGATATGCCGGATGGATAGAGGATGTCTTGGAAGAGGTTGCTGAACCAGGTTCTGGTGACCATTTGTCCTTTTTCTGTAAGAAAAACAAGATCTTGGGGAGATGCGTTGTTGGTTTTTTTTACTTCCTGCTTTGCTACTGTTCGGACGTCTTTGCCTACTGCTCCGCTCTCTGCTCACTTGCTTTTATATCTTAAACCCTAATTTTAACTTGAGCCTATCAGCACAGTGCTCAAACGACACAGCTTGAAGATCAGCATCGATTCTACAAACTTTCTGGAATATAGCTTTACTAACAAGAGGGGAATTATCGTCTAAACAATCCTCCCGCTACCAGCTATCAGCTGCTCACATTCCTGAGACGGGAAAACACGGCTGTGAAAATGCCTCTGGATCGGATTAATTCAGATTCTCACTGCTGTACAAACTGCCACAAACTTCTACAAAAGATTGCAGTTCTTGAAACAAAGTTACTTGCGATCCAACCAGAACTGCAGCGTCATTGTGGACGCTCACAGCAAATAGCCGGTGAGTCCCATAAATCTATTCCTACCACTATTTCGAGCACTGAAAAACAAATTAAAACTGTGGAAAATGAGTATTGGCATAAACAAGGTGCGAGACCAAAGGGTACTCGTGGGGTCAGATCATATGCTGCCGCATTAGCGTCCTCTACCCCAAATACAGCTCGGACTCAAATACAGCTTGAGAACAGATATGAAGTATTGAGTAATATGGGTGAAGAATCCCCAAATGCAGTCAGACAGAGATCGCATGACTCAGCAGCTAACTCTGCATGGAACAGAGGCTCAAGGCCGACTAGACAGCGGCATTCTGCTCCGATCGCACCTGAGATAAGAACACTAGTTGTAGGAGATTCAATAATCAGGAGTTTTAGGAGCAAATCTACAATGACATACTGCTTCCCTCATGCAACAGTTTCTGATGTAAACAAAGAACTTAAGGAAATTCTGAAGAAGCACAAGACTGCAAAACGGATTATCATCCATGTGGGAAAGAATGATATTCGGAAGGAACAGTCAGAACTGCTCAAGAGAGATTTCTGTGAGCTCTTGGAAACAGTTGAAAGAGTGAAAATTCAGCCGTTCATCAGTGGACCGCTCCCTGCAAGAGGGACAAACATGTTTTCACGGCTTCTTGGTCTAAATGTATGGCTGCAGAAAGCATGTAACAGGAAAGGACTGAATTTTATTGACAACTTCAATCTCTTCTGGAACCAAAGACAACTGTTGACATCAGACGGCCTTCACCCAAACAAACTTGGTGCAAAGGTGCTAAAGGACAATATCTTCTTCTCCCTCCATCATCCATCAGCTGTATGTGCCACTGACCTCAATCCAACTGGCACATACACACCTAGCAAATGTCCAGATGACCACAGGACCTCAAATCAGCTCCCGAGTGGACTTGGGGCTGATGCATCACCCAAGGACAGTGATAACGCTACGCAGCCAAAACACCCACTGTTGATAGAGACACTATCGCTGGCCCTCTGCTCAACACAGACAGACTGTGACGCATCAGAACAGCATCATGTCTCGTCACTAAAAAATGATCCTCAGGAAAACACCCAGGAAAACATATTTCAACACCCAGAATCTCCAGAGCCACAGCCTCTGTCACCAGACACGTTCTCATTATCATCTTGCTCGCCTCTCTTGGGTTTCTCAAAAAAGATGGAGGAACTGGTGCATGCTGGAACTAAACTTTCACACTCTATTGCCGCAAGCCCCCAGTTACCAACCAAAAAGCGGCCTGCTCCACAACCACCTCTGAGCCCACCTGGAAGAGCCCTCCGACATTTGCCCCACCGCCAGGGCCCAAACAACAACGCACCATCTTCAGCTGGTGAACAAAACTGCTCTCCATGATGTGTCTCGGGTGCCTGCTTAGATAACAGTGTCTTTATCAGATGTTTACAGAACAAGCAGGAACCCAGTGTGCCTGTAGCTTTCTCTACACATATATGTGTTGTATTACGTGACAGAAAACTGAAGACTTTTTCAGGCCGTATAGCAAATCACTCAAATCTTGTGTCTATTAAATATAAATCTGAGACTACTGTAGCAAAAACAGCTAAAACTGTTAAGTTAGCACTTTTAAACATCCGATCACTCAACAATAAGTCACTTTTAGTCAATGATTTTATCAGCTCAAATTGCCTTGATTTTATGCTTTTAAATGAAACTTGGCTAGATGACAACTGTAGTGCAGCAGTTCTGAATGAAACAGCTCCTTTAAACTTTGACTTTTTGAGTGTTTGCAGAGCCAATAGGAGAGGTGGAGGCATTGCTGCCCTGTTTAAAGATGTCTATGAGTGTAAACAAGTGTCATTT